>NW_023425577.1:1105270-1173948 GCF_014108245.1 Pipistrellus kuhlii
CTCTATTAGCATTTGTCATTAGAATTTCCTTTTCTACCATCTACCTGTTCTCCAAACATATGTCTATTGCTGTTTTATTGAGGATATCACTCATTCATTTAGGGAATATGCAGTATATTGACTACAAACCATGTCAGGCACTTTTTAGAGTATGGGATGCTGAAAAACAAAGTCCTTACAAACTAATCATGGAGAAAGAATATAATCAAATAAAAATAATAAAACATATGCAATGGGGCAGCTGCTATAAACAAAAGTAAATCTCATTAAAGAAGAGAGTGTAGAGAGGGTGTTCTTTTTTATAGAGTGTAGCCAAGACTTGCCAAAGATGACACTTAAACAGATATCTCATAGATCACTAACTGGGAGGATGAAGCATAAGTGTTTTCCAGGCAAAAGGAACAGGCTGTGCAAAGACCCTGAGGAAGATGATTGTTTAGAAAACCAGGGCTCAAAATGAGTCAGAGTATCAAGCAGAATGAACACAGCAAAGCAGGATCAGAGATGTCAGAGAATATTTAGAAAAATGGTCACTTGTGTGCTGCTGTTGTAACTTCAGGTCATGGGGAGTGCCTTGTGCACACTATGCAAAACTAGCACTTCATTAATCTGGTTGCAGAAGCACCTTGTTAATTGAAAAGGATCTCCTCTTGATATTAGAGTCACATTGGAATATATCAGTCCAGGCAGTGCTCTCAGTTTATAGGACACACACACACACACACGCACACACACACACAATGAACAAACAAACAAACAAAACCCAAAACAAAAACGAAACAAAAATCCCAGCACACCAGGGCCTTTTCCCTACTGTTATTCTGTGTCCTTCTCACAACGATACTATGTAGACTATGAGAAGATACAACTGTAGATGTCCAGATCAACTATCTTTTCCAAAAAGAATTTAGAAATAGTATATGGATATTCTCATTGTACACTTCCCATGTACAAATAAGGTTTGGGATTCATATTACAATGCACATTTTCTGTATGTACTTAAAGAAACATAAACAACAGGTTAAACAAACATTAAGAGAGAGATAGCAAGAAAGTGCACATGAGGAAAAAGATTTAGTTAGCTCAGATGGTTCCTGATAGACAACAAGGAAGAAAACATCTTTAAATTCTGGTTGCTTTTCAACCCTAATTATATCCTCCTCAAAGCCAAGAAAAAGGAATAGAGGAGAAAAAGTAAATTTGTCAAAAATACAAAGGTTTTCATAGATATATGATATAACTACTCCAAGGGAACTCTGACCAAAAAATATATAAGTAACTCACAAAAGGGAATATATAAAAACAACACAGGGTGAATATTTTCTACTATCAAGCAGCAGAAGACTGGTTTTTCCTATGCCTCTTCTATATTTATTTGATCAGTTGGTTTGGATATGATTGATGGTAAATGAGGCAATACTTTTCTCACTTTTCTTATGAGGCATCATTTTTTTATCTTAGTTTTGATCTTCATCTAATGTGCAAAGGCCTCTGAAGATGTGATCAATACGTCCTGCACATGCCATGGCAATCCATTCTTCTACACTGAGTAACTTTCTTCATATAATTTAAGCCCGAGCACCTGGTCATACAAACATTTTTTCATTGTACACTGACTTCATCACAGTGCCAGGTCCAAACAAGCAGGGTTTCACCTGTTTTGTTCACCTTTGTATTTTCACAAATGTTTGTGAATATATGTGCACTTTTATAGACAAACCTTTAAATAAATATGAAGTTATGAAGTGAAAAGAATGGCAGGGAGAATGACACCTGTTTAAACAGAGCAAATTCCAAGCAACTGTATTAAACAACTGTATTAAAGAAAATTGAGTGGAGCATCAAAACCTAACCAAAACAAGGTATAATAAATAGCAATAATTTAGGGTTAGTAATTTGGATTAGTAATCAAATTGGAAATGGCATAGACATTCAAGAAAATTTATAATGTTTCTAGGAATTGTAGCACATAGTAGATGCTCCATTGTTATTTCTTGAATGAATCAGGAATTAGGTATCAGTATATAAGTGCACTGAAGCCATGATAAGTCTGCATTTCAATATATTTGTAAACATTGAATTGTTTAATAAAAGCTGGGTATGTATCAACCTGGAAGGAAATGCAATTGTTCCCCTCCCTCCCTCAGTCACTTTACAAAATATCAGACTAATTGCCTACTCACTCTAACCTGTCACCAGTCCCTTTCATGTGAAATGATAGAACACTGCACATTAATATGTATGGGTGGGCCAAACCATCATAATTAAGTCAAGAGACTTAGTAATAATGAGACAGACCTATTTAAGTAAATAAAATGTGAAACATTTTTATGGCCAAAACATACCTCAAAGTTGAGTGAGAAATAATAATTTATATTAAGTTTTATTCTTAAATTTCATGGAATTTAGTGGGGTAATATTGGTTAATAAAATTATGTAGGTTTCAGGTATACAATTCTATCATAAATCAGATGTATAGAGTATTATGTGTTCAGCTCTCCTAGTCAAGTCTCCTTCTTTCACCAATTATTCTGTTACACTCTTCCATTTCCCCCACCAAAATCATGTTTAGAAATCATTTAAAAGGCTAATACTGAAAGATTAATTGGCATATACAAATAATATTCAAATTAACAAGAGCATCACATATATAAATCTTTGATAAAACTTAGAAAAAGTTCAGAAAACAAGAAAAAAATTCTTCCACATCTCCCAGCCTGCAGAAAACTTAAAAAGGTGTCACATTGATCAGGGTTGGATCTTGCAAACAGGTAGCTAAGGGGTACTCTATTTTTATTTCTGGAAGAACTATAAGTGTTAAAACATTGGGAAACCAATCTGAAAATAGCTATAAATATTACAAGTACATTTATTCTTTCAGTCATGGTTTATCAATCTCTGGACTACTGACATTCTGGGCCAGATAATTGTCTGGGGTGTGGTCTCTCCTTTGCATCCCTGGACTCTACCTACCTACAACTTCCATGTGACTGACAATCATGTCTCTGCATATTGCTCAATATCCCCTGAGTGAACAATATTGCCTCTGGTGGGAAATCAGAATTTTAATGTAACAAATCCAAAATATTTTTAATAATTTTATATAATTATTCACACTTTCAAAGTGTGAATAGCACAACCACATCACAAAATATTTTGTATACATGGTAATAATGAATTAGCATCACATTAACTGATTGGAGGAAAGATCATAATGTATTGTTGAGTAAAAAGGAAGAATGGACACATAGAAAAAAAGACTTTACAACACATAAAGATAATTTCTGCTGGGCACAGGATACAATTTATGTATTTGTTCAATTGCATATAAGTGTGTATGTATCCAAAGCACAAAAGATATGTTTTAAAAAGAAACTAAAAATTTATGGAGTATAGATTATCAAAAGAATAAAATTAGATTAAGAATAGTGGTTAAGACATCTGTATGAAACAAAATTAAGAGAGATCAAATTAATCTATATAAAGACAGATAATAATAATAACTTAATAATTTCAACATGGGCCACTAATTCCAGCTTATATTTCCAATAACTTGGAAAAAAACAGAATATTATAAAATATTAAAAATATATTTTTATTTATTTTATAGAGAAAGGGAAGAGAGAGACAGAAATATCAATGATGAGAGAGAATCAATGATTGACTGCCCTCTGCATACCCCCTATCAGGGACCAAGCCCACAACCCAGACTGACCAGGAATCTAAAGGTGACCTCCTGGTTTATAAGTCAACACAACCACTGAGCCATGTGTGCCGGGTATAATTGATTTTAAATTTGGAGGAAAGCAGTATCTAGAAGCTATAGTTTCTTCTTCTATAAAGATATGGGGTTCAAATATGCTAATGGTAGGTAAAGGTAATCTTAAGTAAATAAAAGAGAATGCCTTCCAGAGGATAGTAGAAGATGATGCCTGTTTTGGAAACAGAGCTAACAACAACAACAACAACAACAAAGAAAAATAAGGAACAATGGAGATGTGAAACAAGTTGGCAATCTGTGTGTAGGGTGATTTATTATTGCTGCTTACACAGAACATTCACTTTCATTCTAGAGAGCAACGATTCACAAGTGAAGAATATATATGTAACAGCTGAATATTTTTCATTAAGAAAAATAAAAATTCAAAAGCAATGGATCTCACTCATAGGTAATCTAAGTAACAAAATAAACAGATGATTGGAATGATTCCAGAGACAGGGAAACATGGAACAGGGTGTGGAATCTCAGAGAGAAGGCTTGGGAGGGTTGGTGGGTGGGAGGTAAACAACCAAAGACCTTGTATGCATGTATGCATAACCCATGGACACAGACAATAGTGGGGAGAACAAAGCCTTGGGGCTGGGGGGCAAGGGAGAAGCAGAGCTAGAAGGGGTCAATGGAGGACAATGTACTACTTTCAACAATAAAGTATTAGTTTTTAAAAATAAAATAAAATTTGGAAAAAGCAATGGAGAGAAAGCAATATGATTGACTGACAGGTTTGAGACCACACTATTAATAAACACAATTGCCCACATATACACACATGAAGGTATCAATATTAAACAATAAAGTGTGTGAAAGAAACCTCCAATTCCTTTTTGGGAAGAATGCAATCAAAAACAGGAATAAAAATACTCTGATCACTCTACACACTTGTCAAGACTTTACAGATGGCTTAAAAGAGATTGAACAAATGAATAACTAACCCACAAATATATTCAGGTCACAGAAAATGAAGTTATTGCAAAGTTAAACTATTTAGCATGCCTCCTGTTATTTATCGTATATTCTTTTTCATGTGAATTGAATATGAGTGAAAGAAGATCGTGTGAAATGTATGTCTCATGAACTATTGTTGTAAGGTAATACTTCAGAAGTATATTGGACATATTTCTTTCTCATCAATAGAAATGTAGTTGAATAGATGCCATGATAAAAATAAAGACCTTCCTCACTTTACTGGATATCCCTCCATATCTACTACTTTATTTTTCTACTCTCTTTAGTGGCAAAAGTCAGTGTACAAATTCTACGTTTACTTGAATCACTTTATGCCTCAATTACTACTTTCATCAGTTAATTATCAACAATTAGCTCAATGTTCACTTCTCCTTTTAGCATCATAAATCAGTCATTAATTAGTTAATTAAGCAGACAAGCAACCATAGACTGGTGCCTGTCAAGATACCTCAGGTACATGTGCTTGGCTATGACTCTCTCTGACCCTTTCCTATAATACTTACTGGACCTCTGGACTCACCTGTTTGGGAACTCTGAGTAGAAGGTCTTCATTGGAAGGTCCAACCTCATGAATGGGTGACTGAATCT
The DNA here is from genome assembly GCF_014108245.1 of Pipistrellus kuhlii. Lineage (NCBI taxonomy): Eukaryota > Metazoa > Chordata > Mammalia > Chiroptera > Vespertilionidae > Pipistrellus > Pipistrellus kuhlii. The sequence goes on from NW_023425577.1 coordinate 1,110,603, forward strand.
CTGCCCAGACAAGACAGCAGGAAGGAGACAAGCACAGGTCTCCTAGAAAAACTTAGGATTCCAAAAGCAACAACCAGGTCCCATCCAGCCCAAGGTCTCACACACTGAGAGACTGGAGATGAGGAGATATTTACAGCTCCCTATGCCTGATCATTAGGTGCATTTCTGCCTTGTTACTGCAACTTCTAATCAACTGATTTCCCTGTGGGTCTGGACAGAAGGAAATGTTTTCCTGGAATTTCTGTGTTCCCAAAAGGCCAACTTAGAATTAAAGTGAGTCCAGTTTTGACTAGTTCATCCTTATACCATTTGTTGGGTTTCAAAGGATTAACATCCCAACATCTTATCCCAACCCTGATTTAAAATTTTTCCAAATTTAAGACTGAGGATTTAGTATGGATTAGAAAACTTGAATCTCCAAATATTGACATGGGATGGGGACTTAGCCCCAAATAGCTACAGATAATTGCTATTTTCCTTTCAATAAGAGGGAGAGATAAGTTTCTTTGATATAAACTTTGAGTGTTATACAATGAGCTTCATGACATTGTATTTGGCATTTAAACTTTTACTACAAGGGCTGCCATTTAGTCCCTCACTGTGAAATACTTGTTAATTATAAAAACATATTTAGATTATTTTATACTCTCATTTAAGCTTGGAATAGGAAAGTAAATGGACTCTTCCCTGTAGCCTCTAAGAGAAACCTAGGCCTGCAAGCATCTTGATATTAGCCCTCTAGGGACCCATTTCCTGTTTCTGACTTCAGGAATTTTAAGAGCATGAATGTGATTCTTTTAAATGTCTCAAATGGTAATCTTACACTAGCATTAAACAGTGCATACACATTTGTCCAATGAAATTTTCTTCAGAAAACTGAGATCTAGTGTTTCAATTTATTTATTTAGCCTCTGAAAGACATTTTGAGTTGTAATCCTCCCTTAAGTAAAGTAAAGTAAATAAATAAATAAATAAATAAATAAATAAATAAATAAATAAATAAATAAATAAAATTAATAAGTTTGGAGATAATCAGCCACTTTTGCAGGTAGAGAATTTCTTATTGCATAAATGTAAATGTGCTCCCAATTTTGATGCATTAGAGGCATTAATATTAGAAAAGTAATTCATCATTTAAGTACATATCTACCATTGACTTAAAATCTTCATGTCTAAGTACCTACATCTTTTAAGTTATGTTAATTCAAAAACTCATTATTTTCATTTCTATCCTTTTCAAACTTCTCTTAAGTTTTCTTTAAACATAAAATATGTGTTTATAACTGAATCTGTTTGTGTACATATAAGTGGGTGGTTTTGTTTGAAACAAAAATGTGTATTAATAAGTACACACATACATAAACACTTTACCTTGGAACACTTTAGTTAGATTCAATAAAATATGGCCATATACTTCATTTATTGCTTGCAACATGCATCTGAAGTTGTGTTTATTATCCCTATGGTGAATGCTGCAAGCAATAAATGAGATATATGGCCATATTTCATTGGAAAATTAGTCTCAGGTAATTAAATGTTTAACAATTAGTATAAGAAGCCACTAAAGTTTATTGTGTACTTTCCTGACATATACAAATGGAAACATGAGCCCTAGCCAGTTTGGCTCAGTGGATAGAGCATCGGCCCAAGGACTGAAGGGTCCTAGGTTGATTCCAGTCAAGGGCATGTGCCTTGGTTGCAGACTTGATCTCCAGCCCTGGTTAGGGTGCAAGCAGGAGGCAACCAATTGATGTGGCTTTCTCACTTGGATTTTTTTTCTCTCTGTCTCTCTCTCCTCAACTGTCTCTAAAAATCAAAGGAAAAATATACTAATTTAAGGATAACAAAAAATAAAACAAAACATCAATTAAAAACATGAGACAGACTGCAATTTTTGAATGCCTTTATTCATCAAGTTGTAAATTTTAATCATATTCCAATTACATGATGTAATTATACTTATAAGAAACCTAGAAGGAAAAAAACCAGGATCTGGCATTCTGCTAGTGGGAGGAATCTCTTCTACCTGGGAAAAAAGCTAACTTTCATGGATCTAGGGATAGTAGAGTAAAATAAGGCAAATCACCCTGTGTACACTTTCTTTTCTTTAAAATAGAAGATAAAGGTAGATATAGAAACAGGGTAAACTGATGATATACTGTTTCTAGGGAGAATATCACCATGGACCCACACATCATGAATGAGACTTAAAACCACTTGTAGAGACTCACAACTGACTATAGATTCATAAAGAGACTAGTGGAGTTCAGAAAAGCTCCCCACCACACGATCACACTTGGTAATAATGGCATTATCCTACTTTTTAAAAGCTTAATATGCAAAGTAACTGACCTTTCATTTGACCAGTCGATATGATGCACACTAACCACCAGGGGGCAGATGCTCTGTCTAGTAGGTTGGCTTGTTGTTGGGGTCTGGCCAATTGGGATTGGGTGAGATGTGCCTGACAGACCCTGAAGCCCTCCTGGGTCCCTCTCCAGCCCCAATCATGCACTGGTGGGGTCCATTTGCCTGGCCTCTACTCTCTCACAATCCAGAACCCCCAGGGGATGTTGGAGAGCCGGTTTCTGCCCAATCCCCGCCAGTGCATGAATCAGTGCACAGCATCTCTAGTATCAAATAATTTGCTTGTAGGATGGCTTGTCATGCAACAATACCTTACTAATACAATAATCAAGGTAAGTAGTTATCTGTTGTTGATTATTGCCTGAACTAGGTTTTTTCCTAAATTATAAACTTTTAATTAACTGATAAATAATTGAACTTTGTAGCCTTATAAACAAATAATATGTCTCCCTTTTAAGGACACATGGAACATTGACAAAAGTCAGTTAACTTCTTAGTCACACATTTCAAAACATCAGAAGAAAAAATTAAAATATATTAGGTGTACTGGTTAATATGGCAGATTTTGTAATTATAGAAAACAATAATTTCAAGATAAAAATGAAAAGTGCTTTATTCAAAATAATGTCCCTCGCTAGCTACACATTTCCCTCATCTTTCAGATAATTTGTGGATACTGTACCAATAGAACTTCTCTTGTTTTGAGGCAAACCATTCAGAGACCCAATTTTCTACTTCTTCATATGTTTTAAGTGCTGCTCAGAAAGTGCATGTGCCATTGATCAGAACAAGTGATAATGTGAAGGAGCAAGGTCTGTTGAATAGATTGGGCAGGTTAATACTTCCTAGGGAAGATGCTTTAACATATCTTTAACTGGTTTTGAAGTGTGTAATGTGCGTTATCATGAAGCAAAAGTACTTTGGTATGCCTTTTGGCATATTCTTGTTGTTTTAAAATTAAAGAGTAGTTCAACTTGATTGTTTGTTGTCGGTAGCGATCAGTATTAACAGTTTCACCTGGTTTTAGAAGCTCATAATACACCACACCTTCCTGACCCCACCAAACACAGAGCTTTGTCTTCCTTCCAAAGTGATTTGGCTTTCGGTTGTTAATGGTTGACCTTGATCATTTGGTATTCTCAAATTAAATCCAGTTTTCATCGCCAGTCACAATTCAATGAAAAAAAGATAAAGAAGACTTGTTTCATGCCAATGAAGCTACATTTTACTAACGACTTTTTGGTTTTCCATTTGTCTTTTGTTCAATTGATGTGACACCCATTATCTTTCCTTTAAAATCTTTCCCATTGCTTGTAAACGATTGGAAATAGTTTGCTGAGCAACATTTAATCTTTCTGCAAGTTTACATGCATCAGCCATGTGAGCAAATCCAGGGGGCCTTCCAGATAAGGACATGGGAGCAGAGCTCATTTATTCCAGCCAAGCCCTGCCTAGATCAGTCACCATAGCTGAGCCCCTGATATTATACATTAGAAAGGTCAGCAGAGCCACCCCGGCTGACCCATAGTTTACTGCAGACTCATGAGGAGACCAGCAGAGATCAGAACATCTTCCCACTACACAAACCCATTGGAAAATAAAGGAATAATATGAAAATATTTACTTTTAGGGTGGTCTGTTATATGACAATAATAAATTGATACTATAATCAAAGCAAAAATAACTGAGATAGATTATAATAATCTGGTACTTCGTACTTTTGGCATTTGTACTGATATTTGAGGATAGCACTCACAATCATACTGTAACTCCAATACATTTTAGATAACTTTTTAAAAGTGCCTTCACTGAGGCTCCCTTCCAGGTAGTCAAGACAGAATGGAAGGACATGCATGTTTGTGCAAGAAAATCTACATATAACAGGGCAGGATTCTTCCTTTGACCATAAAGATTGAAAATATTGCTCTCACTGGTTTGCTTAAGTATATAGAGCATTGGCTTGGGGACTGAAGGGTTTTAGGTTCAATTCCAGTCAAGAAATGACAATGGATGGGGCTCAATCCCCAGTAGGAAGCATGCAGCAGGCAAGCAATTAATGATTCTCCCTCATTATTGATTTTCCTATAGCTCTCTCTCCCTCTCCCTTCCTCTCTGAAATCAGTAATATATATAATGTAAATATTTTTTTAAAAAAAAGATTGAAGTTATTCCTGAGTATAAAGATACTTATTGTGTGTTAGTGAGATGGATCACTCACTTTCCCTTTGGTGGATTTGAAAAAAATTTAGAAAATGGGAGATAGTGAATTTAGAACACTAGAAAGAGTCACATTAGTATGGAGCACATTCAAAGCTTTAAGGAGCCCTAGCTTGTATGGTTCAGTTTGTTAAGCATCATCCCATGCACAGCAAGGTTGCTGGTTCTATTCCCAGTTAGGGCACATTTCCAGGTTGTGGATTGGATCCCCAGTTGGAATGTATATGGGAGACAACTGATCAATAGTTCTCTCTCTCATATGGATGTTTCTCTCTTCTTCTCTCTCTGGCCTGCTCAATTTTTAAAATATCATATAGAAAGAAAGTTTTATAGCAAAACCAGTGAAATAGTTCAGAAAATTTTATAAAATATACCACATAATCTTTCACCCCAATGAATAAGGAGCCTTACACATGGACAGCATATTCCACACTTTTATTACAGACACAATTGCCATGAAAAACATTTTTGTATAGTGAAATATTGTATGGTGATTATTGCTTCATCACATTTAAGATCATCTCTGATTCTAACTGTATTAGACCAATCTATCTAGTAAAATGCGTATTTGTTTTAGACTCTTCTTGGAAACATGTGTTTGATAGTCAATATTTCCCAGTAGCTATGTTAGGCATGTGGACACAGAGATGAATAATAGAATGAAGAACATAAAACCAGAAGACCAACTATAAAACATACTAGCATGTCAAAGTCCACATTATCAAGAAGAGCAGTAAGGATGGTGCTGTAAAAAATAATGATGAACAAATAAGTGAATACCATGATCTCAGAGTTACCTCTAAAACAGAATTATGCAAATGACTTCAGTAGCCAAGTATAATTTTCTCCATAGGGGGAAAATTCATGACTATTCTCCCAGGAACACATTAGAAAAATTACTTGGAATGAAATACGTCATAAGATAACACATTAAGCAAAAGTAATTCATATTAATCTTTGAGGTAAAAGAGAATTTACAATGACATATGGTACAAATATTGGATTAATTTGTGTCAGAACTTCTGGCCCTGAGGATTTGAACCCTGCATTCCTGGGTAATTGTTCAGCCTAGCGCAGTTGGCCTTGAAGAGCTTACCTGCCAAGGAATCTTTCCAGGGCCCCTTTTAAGTCCTTGTTCCTGAGACTGTAGATGAAGGGGTTCAGCATGGGTGTGACCACAGTGTACATCACAGAGGCTATTGCACTTGAGTGTGTACTGTGGAAAGCAACAGAGCTGAGGTATCCACCTAGGAGCGTACCATAAAATAAGGAAACAACTGAGAGGTGAGATGCACAAGTAGAAAATGCTTTATACTTCCCCTGAGCAGATGAAATTCTATGTATGGAGGAAAGTATCTTACAGTAAGAGTAAAGGATCCCAGCAAGGGGACCAACACAAAAGATTGCACCTGTAAAATACATTATAATATTGTTAAGAAAGATGTCAGAACAGGCAAGTTGGACCATCTGATTGATTTCACAGAAAAAGTGGGGGATTTCCAAGTCTGAACAGAAGGACAGGTGCAACACCACTAAGGTATGTAGCAAGGAATTTAGGACACTAATGATCCAGGACAGCAGAACCAGCAGTCCACAGAGCCTCGGGTTCATGATGACCATGTAGTGCAGGGGGTGGCAGATGGCCACAAACCGGTCATAGGCCATCACAGTCAGGATTAAGTTGTCCAACCCAGCAAAAACTATGAAAAAATACATCTGTGTGATGCAGCCTTCATAGGTGATGGCTTTGCTCTGTGTCTGGAGGTTCCACAGCATCTTTGGGACGGTGGTGGAGGTGAAACAGATGTCTACCAAGGACAGGTTGCAGAGGAAGAAGTACATGGGCGTGTGGAGGTGAGAGTCTGAGCTGACAGCCAGGATGATGAGTAGGTTTCCCAACACAGTGATCAGGTACATGGAGAGAAATAGTCCAAATATGAGGGGCTGTAGTTCCAGTGCCTGTGAAAGCCCCAGAAGAAGAAATTCTGAAATGTGTGTAGCATTGCCTGGTTTCTTTTATTGAGGAATTTGACTATGAGAAAATAGAAAAAAATGAAAAGCTCATTTTCACTTTAGCAAGCATTGGTAAGTGAGAATACATGACATATTTATGTTTAGAATCAGGAAAATAATTTTCATTTCTGGTATGTGGTTTATTCCCCTTTGTGTTATCTCTATTGGCATTTCTCAATAGAGTTTTCTTTTCTACCAACAACTTGTTCTTTACACATTGTATATATTGTTGCTTTATTAAGATTATATTTCATGCATTTGAGGAATATATATTGATTATAGACCATGTTCTAGGCACTGTTCACAGCATGGGATGCTGCGGGAGGGAAATAAACCTCTACAAACTAATGCTGGAGAAAGAATGGGATGCTGCGGGAGGGAAATAAACCTCTACAAACTAATGCTGGAGAAAGAATATAATAATAATAATAATAATAATAATAATAATAATAAAGTAATATAACATAACCAGTGGTCATTTCCTCCCTGGCTGCTGAAGATCAACCTTCAACATGAATTACAAGGTATCCATCCGGACCAGGAAGTTCATGACCAACAGACTACTTCAGCGGAAGCAAATGATCATTGATGTCCTTCACCCTGGAAAGGCAACAGTACCCAAGATAGAAATTCGGGACAAACTAGCCAAAATGTATAAGACCACACCTGGTGTCATCTTTGTGTTTGGATTCAAAACCTACTTTGGTGGTGGCAAGACCACTGGCTTTAGCATGATTTATGATTCCTTGGATTACACAAAGAAAAATGAACACAAACACAGGCTTGCAAGACATGGCCTATATGAGAAGAAAAACCTCCAGAAAACAGAGAAAGGAATGCAAGAACAGAATGAAGAAAGTCAGGGCGACTGCAAAGGCCAATGTGGTGATGGCAAAAAGTGAGCTGGAGATTGAACAACAGAAGGAGTAAAGATTCTTTGGTAACTTAATTGGTGACGGTTGTGCATATTTTTCATGAGAGGAATAATAAACTATACACTTAAAAGAAAAGCATAACCAATAGTGAAGATGCTATTAAGAAAAGTAAATCACATTAAATGGAGAGAGTGGATAAAGGGTGCTTTTTTTGAAAGATTTTAGCCAAGACTTGCCAACAGGCGACACTTAACAGACACCTCCAAGAAGACTTACTGGGAGATTGAAGCTGAAGTGTTTGCCAGGTGTAGAGACAGCCAGTGCAAAGGCCCTGAGGAATATGATTGTTCAGAAAATCAGGGCTCAAAATGAGCCAGAGTGTCAAGGGGAATGAGCACAGCAAAACAGAGATGATATCAGAGGATATTAAGGAAAAAAAGGTAGTTTGCATGTTGCTCTTGTAACTTCAAGTCATGAAGAGTGCCTTGTGCACACTATGTAAATCTTGCACTTTAGTAATCTGGTTGCAAAAGCATCTTGTTAATTGAAAAGGATCCCATCCTTAGTATCTCCTCATATTAGAGTCACGTTGGAATCTATGAGATCAGGCACCTCTGCTATCAGTTTACAAGGCGTGCACACACACACACACACACACACACACACAAACACACACTCAACAGAACACCATGGCCTCTTCATCTTTGTTATTTCCATGTGCTTCTCACTCCCATACTATTGAGGCTACGAGAAGATACCAGTCAAAGTGTCCAGGTCAAGAAGCTTTTCCAAAAAGAATTTAACAATAGAATTTAGATATTCTTATTGTAAGAATGGACTAACAAGCTTGGAGTTTCATACTGCTATGTTCATTTTCTGTCCTGTGGTTAAAGAAATATACAATAATTAAATAAACAGAGAGGGAGAGAGAGCAAAAACTGGATATTAGGAAGAAGAGATTTCATTTGCTCAGGTGGTCCCTGAGAGACAATGGGGAAGAAAAATCTTCTTTGGATTCTGACTGCTTTCCATCCCTAATTATATTCCCTTCAAAGCTAAGCAACAATAACAGAAGAGAAAAAATAAATTTATATAAAATACAGAGGTATTTATAGATATACTAGGGGTCTGGTGCATGAAATCGTGCACGGGGGAGAAGGGGGTAGAGAGGATCCCTCAGACCAGCCTGTACCCTCTCATAGTCTGGGAGCCCTTGGGGGATGCCCACTTAGCCAGCTGCCACAGAGGCAGAAGAGGCTCACCCCACTACTGCTATGCTCACAAGCCATGAACCTGGCTTCTGGCTAGCGGAGCTCCCCACTGGGAGCCCACTGTCCACTTGGGGAAAGCTCCTGCGTTGAGCTTCTGACCCCTGGTGGTCAGTGCATATCATAGCGAGTGGTTGAGCAACCTTAGCATATCATTAGCATATTATTCTTTGATTGGTTGAATGGCTGACCCAATGACTAGACACTTAGCATATTAGGCTTTTATTATATAGGATGATGTAACTACCATAAGTGAAAACAAACAAAATAAACCTGCTGAAACCGGTTTGGCTCAGTGGATAAAGCTTTGGACTGCGGACTGAAAGGTCCCAGGTTCAATTCTGGTCAAGGGTATGTACCTTGGTTGTGGGCACATCCCCAGTAGGGGGTGTGCAAGAGGCAGCTGATCGATGATTCTCTCTCATTGATGGTTCTAACTCTCTATCCTTCTCTTTTCCTTTCTGTAAAAAAAATCAATAAAATATATTTATAAATAAATAAATAAAAATAAACCAATAACTCACAAAAGGAAATATATAAAAACAACACTATTTGAATATTTTAAACATCAAACAGTAGAAGACCGTTTTTTGTCTGTGCCTCTTCTATACTTATTTGATTAGTTGGTTTTTATATGATTGATGGTGGATGAGAGAAGCCCCTTTCTCGCTTTTGTTATATGGAATTATTGTTTATTTTGGACTTTGAGTTTTGACCTCATTTTTGACAAATCAATGGACACAGTCTAATTCTGATTCTGGTCTTCATCCAATGTGAAAAAGGACATGATCAATTAATCCTCCACAAGACATGAGGGGCCATCCTTCTACACTGAGTAACTTTCTTCATATGGTTTAATCCTGACCACATTGTCATGCAAATATTTTTATTGTACTCTGAGTTCACCATCACAGTGCCAGATCCAGACAAGTATGGCTTCACCTCTTTTGTTCATCTTTTTATTTTCACAAATGTGTGTGCATATAAGTGCACTTTCATAGGCAAATCTTTAAGTAAATGTGAAATTGTGAAATGAAAGGCATGATAGGGAGAATGAAACCTGGTTACACAGAGCAAATTCCAAGCAACTATATTAAATAAAATTAAATGAGCATCAAAAACTAACCAAAATAAGATGTAATAAATAGCAATAATTTAGGGTTAGTAACTTGTATTAATAATCAAATTGGCAATGGCATAGACATAGAAAATAATCAATAATGTTTCTAGAAATTGTGGCAAACAGCAGATGCTCCATAATTATTTCTTGACTGAGTTAGGAATTAGGTCTCAATATATAAGTGCACTGAACCCATGAAAAGTCTACATTTGAATGTATTTGTAAACATTGAGTTGTTTAATAAAAGCTGGGAATGTGTCATCCTGGAAGGAAATGAAGTTGTTCCCCTCTCCCAGTAACATTACAAAAAGTCAGAGGGATTGCCAACTCACTGTTAAGTATAACAAATCCTTTTCATATGAAATGATAAAAAACTGCATATTAATATGTATGAGTGGACCAAACCATCATAATTCAGGTGAATTAGAAGTAATGAGACAGACATATATAACTAAATAAAATGTAACACATTTTGATTGCTGTAACATCCCCCAAAGTCAATTAAGAAATAATGATTTATATTTATTTTTATTTTTAAATTTCATAGAATTCATTTGGATAACATTAGTTAGCAAAATCAGGTAGCATTCAAGTAGACAATTCTATTAAACTTTATATGTATATTGTATTGTGTGTTTAGCAACCCAAGTCAAGTCTCCTCCCATCACCATTTATCTTTGTTACCCTCTTCATCCTGCTCTACCATAATATGTTTAGAAATCATGTAAAAGGCTAAATATGAAAAACCACGAGGCATAGAAAATAGTATTAAAATTAGCAAGGCCATCAAATATATGAATCTTTGATGAAACTCAGAAAAATTTTCAGAAAAAAAATTATTTCACTTCTCTCAGCCTGAGAAAACTTGAAAAAGGTGTTGCACTGATGAGGGTTGGAACTTGCAAACAGGTAGTAAAGGGTACTGTATTTTCTTTCTGGCAGAACAGTAAAGTGTAATAACATTGTGAAACCAATCTGCAGACAGCTATAAATATTACAAGTACATATGTTCTTTCAGCCATGGTTTATCAATCTCTGCACTATTGACATTCTGGGCCAGATCATTGTCTGTGGTGTGGTCTCTCCTGTGCATCCCTGGACTCTACTTACACCTTCCATATGTGAATGAAAAGAGCCACAAACTAACCTGACAAGCTCAGGGGAGGACTGCGTGGCAGTCTTGCAAACTCAGAGACCTAAAATAACCGCAAAAGATGGTTTGAAAATTACATATCTAACTACAAACAGGTTATAGTGGGTAGTCATGTCCTAGACCGATATTTCACCTGACAAAGATCAACTTAGATTTTCTTTACTGAGCCCATCTGCCTTTTTGCCTCTAAGATAACATATCTGTGAGATGTCTGGGTAACTTGTAATTTCGTTTTTACCCCAGACCCCTCAGGGCACAACAAATGGCCTCAAGACATTCCCTCATTGTTATTATTATCAAGTTAATTGTCAACTGTTAATTACCTTAGAGCATCCTGTATCCATCTCTGTAAAAGAAGCTCCTGTCCATAATTTCACCTTTTACCCTATCCCAGAGGTTTCCCCACTTTGCTCTGTCCCACCTCCATAATCTCACCAATGAATTTCATGTAACTCACCTATGTCCCTTTCCTTTGATTGCAATGTATAAATATAGATGTAACCCTGTATTCTCCGGAGCATTATCTCAATCCTTTGAGGTTCTGCTTCCTGGCACATGTTGACAGTTTGGCTCAAATAAACTCACAAAAATTCTTTGCAGGTTTCAATGGTTTTTTCCCATTAACACATATGACTAACAAACATGTCTCTGGGCATTGCTCAATCAATGTCCCCTGGGGGGTGTGGGGGGGAAATACTGGCTAGCCATAAAAGAACCATGAATTTTAATGTAATGATTCAAAATATTTTTAAATATAATTGTTATAATATCAACTCATTGAAACTGTATAGGAAAGGCTTTCAAGTGTGAATAACACAGCCACATCATAAAATATTTTGTACACATGGTAATAATGAATTGGCATCATACTAGTTGATTGGATGAAAGATCATGAGGAAGAGTGGACACTTACATAAAAACACACTGTACAACATAAAAAGATTTTCGGATGGGCACAGGATGCTATTTATGCATTTGTACAAATGCATATGAGTGTAAATGATGCATAACACAGAAGGAAGTTTTTTAAACATAAAAATAAAGATTATCAAAGGAGTGAAATTAGGTTAAGTAAAATGGTTACAAAAGAACAAAATTAAGTGAGAATTGAATTAATATATAGAAACAAATGATAATAATAACATTAACAGATTAAATTTCTAATAACTTTGAAATAAAAGAACAGTACAGAATGGCTTTTTAAAAATATTTTTATTGTTTATTATAGAGATGAAGGAAGAGGGAGAGACAGATAAAAACATCAATGATGAGATTGAATCATTGATTGGCTGCCCCCTCTGATACCCCCTACCAGGGATCAAGCATGCAACCTGAACTGACCAGCAATTGAATTGGGACCTCCCGGTTCACAGGTTGATGTTCAACCACTGAGCCGTGTGGACAAAGCTAGAATGAATTTTAAATTTGGAGGAAAGCAGTATCAAAACTATATTTTCTTCTTATATAAAGACCTTGGAGAGAATAACTGAGTGACAGATCTGAGCCCACACTATTAAAAACATTCAAATGTGCTAAGGGGAGGTAAAGGTAATCTTTAGTAAACAAAAAAAAGAGAATGGCTTCCAGAGGACTGTAAAAGGTGATGCATAGTTTGTAAATAGAGCGAACAACAAAAAGCCAAAAAGAACAATAAGATATAAATGGAGATGCGAAACTAGTTGGCAGTGTGGGCACAGGGTCTTTACTAGCCCTACGTACACAGAAGAACATTCACTTTGATTTTTGTTGATACTAAAGATTCACAAGTGAAGAATATAAAAGTAACAGCTGACTGTTTTTCAGTGAGAAAGGTAAAAATTAAAAAGCAATGGAGAGAATAACTGAGTGACAGATCTGAGCCCACACTATTAAAAACATTCACAATTGCCCATGAAGGTAGTCGATGACAAGCAACAAAGTGAGTGAAACCACCAATTTAGAAGAATGCAATAACAAACGGTAATAAAAATATTCTGATACCGCTACACAAATGTCAAGACTTGTACAGACAACTTACAAGAGAGAAAACAAATGGATAACTAACCCACAAATATACTCAGGTCACAGAAACGAAATAATTACAAAGTTAAGCTATTTAGCATACCTGTTTTTATTTACCAAATATATTCTTTTTCATGTGAATTGAATATCAGAGTGGAAGAAGATCCTGTGAAATGTATGTCTCATGAACTACTTTTTTGCAAGACATATATTGGACCTAGATCTTTCTCATCAATGGAAACGTAATCAAATAGATGCCATGATAATAATAAAGAACTGCCCTGACTTCACTGGACATCCCTCCATACATAGTAACTATTCTATTTTCCTACTCTCTTTAGTTGCAAAACTCAGTATCCACATTCTACTTTTACTTGAATTCCTTTATGCCTCACATTTACAGCATAATTGGTCCTCCATCAGTCAATTGTCAGCAATTAGTTCAATGTTCACATCGTTTAGCATCAAAAATTAGTTATTAATTCCTTAATCAGGTAAATAAACAACCACAGGCTTATGCCTGTCAAGAGATCTCCGGTACATGTGCTCCGCTTTGACTCTCTCTGACCCTTTTCTGTAGTACCTACTGGACCTTTGGACTCACCTGTTTGGGAACTCTGAGGGAAAGTTGTCCATGGGGAAGTCAAACCTTCCAGATTGCTGATGAGGAAGACTGAAGCTCTCTGCCCAGACAAGGCAGCAGAAAGGAGGCAAGCACAGGTCTCCTAGAAAAACTAAAAGCAACAACCAGGTCCCATCCCGCCCAAGCTGAGAGACTGGAGATGAGACATATTTACAGCTCCTAATGTCTGCTCATTATGTGCATTTCTGTCTTGATCCTCCAACTTCTAATCACTTGATTTTTCTGTGGGTCTGGACAGAAGGAAATGTTTTCCTGAAGAGTCTGTGTTCCCAAATGACCAGCTTTAGAAGTCAAGTGAGTCCAGTTTTTATTAGTTATTACCCATTACATTTGTTGGGTTTCAGAGAACTAATATTCCAGCACCTATCTCAACCCTGATTTAAAATTTTTCCATATTCAAGATTGAAAATGTATGGATTAGAAAATTTGAATCTCCAATAGTGACTTTTTATAGGGACACAGCCCCTAATATCTACAAACAAATGATACTTTTATTTTCAACAAAGGGGGGAACTAAGTTCCTTTGATATGAATTTTGTGTGTTACTCACTGGACTTCATGACACATTAGCCAAAAGAATTTGGCATTTCTTCCTTATATCACAAGTTAAGAGCTGTCATTTAGTCCTGTCACTATGAAATATTTGTTTATTATAGGAAACATTTTGATTATTTTACATGCTAATCTAAGCTTGGAGTAGGAAAGAAAATAGACTCTTCCCTGAAGCCTCCAGAAAAACCCTAGCCCTGCAAACATCTTGATTTTAGCCCACTGAAACCCATTTTCTGTTTCTTAGAAATTGTAAAACCATGAATGTGTTTTATTTATTTATTTATTTATTTATTTATTTATTTATTTATATATTTAAATTTCTGTTTTGATTAAGGTATCACATATTTGTCCTCAACCCCCTCCCCTTCCAATCCCTAACCCCCCCCCCCCCCCCACTTTAGTCTTTAGGAACAAAAGGAAAATTCTTGCGGTTTAAACCTTTGAAAGTAATTGTTTACCCCTGAAACGGGGCAGTCCTGTGGAGACTACCTGCGTGTAGTGCTCTCGCGGCTGTCCTGGCCAGTTTTTATTTCAATAAATCTTTGCCTGTTTTTTTTAAAATTAATTAATCAGCCTTTGGTGGTCTTATTTTGAACCCAGGTTTCGACCCCACAACAATCAGAACCAGCAATCCACAGAGCCTAGGGTTCATGATGACCATGCAGTGCAGGTGTTGGCAGATATCCGTAAAATGGTCATAGGCCATCACAGTGAGGATAAAACATCCAACCCAGCAAAAAGTATGACAAAATACATCTGAGTAATGCAGGCTTCATAGGTGATGACTTTGCTCTGTGTCTGAATGTTCCACAGCATCTTTGGGATGGTGGTAGAGGTGAAACAGATTTCTAGCAAGGACAGGTTGGAGAGGAAGAAGTACATGGAACAGTAGTTAGCATAATATATACAGGAGGTTGGACACCTTCAGCAGCTCTGAAGATCTGCATATGATTGTCTGCTGCCAGACAGCTGAAGGTAGTTTCCCCCAACCTGATGGTCCTTTATTGTTTATGAGGCCTTACCTTTGATATGTATATCTGCTTTGCTAGAGGGCAAAATGTTTGAATAAAAAACCCTGCATGTGGGGATTTGAGTAGCTTTAGTTACTAGAATTAAGTTTTTCTTTAGCCTTCCAAATTTATATTTCTTGTCTAGGCTCTTTAATCCATTTATGCCCCTTTCCCAGATTTCTTGAACCCTAGTAGATGCTGAGAATGATGCCAGCACATGGGTGTATGGAGGTGGAAGTCTGAGCTGATGGACAGGATGATGAACAGGTTTCTCAATACAGAGATCAGGAACATGGAGAGGAAAAGCCCAAATCTGAGGGGCTGCAGTTCTCATTTCTCTAAAAATCCCAGAAGAACATTCATGGGTTCCATGTGGTGCAGGTGACAACCAGGAAAGGTGAAAATAACGTGACTAATTTTCACAGAGTTGCATTCCTCACATATTTAAAATGTTATAATTCACAGTTTACAACCAGGAATTAATTTTATATAGTATTGTGTGTATGGCTATGGTCCCTTTTAGGAGATATCCAGTGCTACTGCTGATGTTCAATATTTGTCCCAATTACCCATGTATCTGAAGGGTTCTTGTATTGTACAGTTTTAATGAGAATTTCTTCATGTTTCTCAGGAATGTAAATTGAGTGCTGACCATGTGTAGGCACTGTCCAGGCTGTGAGAATGGGGTGTGAATAACTAAAGTCTTTACATTGCAATTAGGAGAAATAATGCAGAAGCAAATAATAAAATAATAAATTATTATTATTTTTATATATATTTTATCGATTTTTTACATAGAGGAAGAGAGATGAATAGAGAGTTAGAAACATTGATGTGAAAGAAACATTGATCAGCTGCCTCTTGCACACCCCCTACTGGGGATGTGCCTGCAACCAAGGCACATGCCCTTGCCTGGAATTGAACCTGGGACCTTTCAGTTCATAGGCCGACACTCTATCCACTGAGCCAAAAACGGTTTTGGCTAATAAATTATTTCATATGATGCCCTGTGGTATGAGGAAAAGGACAGCACCTCTAAATGAAAAAGTGGATAGAGAGTACCATTTTTTCATGGGTATGTACATAGATCTGTTAGCAAGGTGACATTTATTTATTTTAATATATTTTATTGATTTTTTTTTTTACAGAGAGGAAGGGAGATGGATATAGAGTTAGAAATATCGATGAAAGAGAAACATTGATCAGCTGTCTCTTGCACAACCCCCACTGTGGATGTGCCCACAACCAAAGTACATGTCCTTGACCAGAATCGAACCTGGGACCTTTCAGTCCGCAGACCGATGATGCTCTATCCACTGAGCCAAACTGGTTTTGGCTATTGCAATTTATTTCTAATATTATGCCTTTGTGGTCTGAGAAAATGCTTGATATGATTTCATTCTTCTTGAATATGGAGAGACTTTGCCTATGACCTAATATGTATAACACTGTATTCTAACAATAATATCAATCTGCCTTTTGGTTGATTTTTTTATGGTCATCTTTTTGTCTTCCCAAATAAATAGTAGTTGCCTTAAATATATGGATTCTATATGATAATTCCTCATATATCTAGCCTTCAATGTATTATTTTGCATATAGAACGACTTTAAAATATTAAATAAAGAAAAATTAAGTAAGATAAAAAGAAAGATAATAGAACTTATAAAAGACTTTCAATATGCTACCCAGTTTGATTCAGCCTAATAAGGTCTTATTGCTTTTCTTTTTTTTATCAGTGAAAATATAAAAGATAAAAAAGACTGAGTTATTCTCTGGAATTCAAGTCTATACTTAATGGCTAATACTATTCATTTGGCTCTTGAATCTTTGATGATGGGGGGAGGGGCATGATATGGAGGATTCTAGGGCATTTCTACCAATCTCTGAGTATTATTATCACATGATATAAGTGACTTTAAAATGAAGACTTTCTTTTTAATGAATTGGGAGAATGGTACCGTGTTTCCCCAAAAATAAGACATCCTCCGAAAATAAAACCTACTTACAGGTTTCCTTCTGAGTGAAATATAAGGCATCCCCCTGAAAATAAGGCCGCCTCTAGGCTAAACATGAGAGATTTGGTTCACTGATTCTGAAAGAAATGTAGTCACAAGAAATTCACCAGGAAATTCAGGAATTGGATTGTTATGATGATGTTCCAGAAGATGATGACATGATTGTCATTGAATAAATGAGTAAATTCTTGATACTGTAGGATTCACAGTTTGTCTGGTTTGACAACTATGGTACTACCGTACCGTATACAGGTAATAAATTTCCTTTATTTCCATTTAACAATAAATGTGTACCGTATTCTTCTTCATGGAAAAATAAGACATCCCCTGAAAATAAGACCTAGCTCATATTTGGGAGCAAAAATTAATATGAGACACTGCCTTATTTTCGGGAAAACAGGGTAGTAAAATAAAATTGGAGTATGATAAATATATTTGGGTTTTAATCCTGGTTTTTCAAGTAAGTAGCCTTTAGAAATTTGTCAAGTTATTTCATTTCTTTGGGCCTCAGTTTCCTTATTTTTTAAGTGTGATAACTTCTAATGACTCACTCATAATTCAAATATGTTTGCATTTTCATCAAATACATTTATTTTTTCATCAAATACATTTTTTCCTTATTTGAACTTAATGTAAACATCACCAAAGTTAATAAATCCATGTAGGCTGTGTTTCCTTGGGCCAATCACTTCTCTGAGCTATAGTTTCCTTACCAGTAAAACGGAGGCACTGAGACCATATCTACCAAATATTATTTTCTGTACCTCCAACATTTCTCAGTGTTCTGCAAATACTTAGCATGTCTTCCTCATACAATCATCAGGCTGTCACTATTCTTCATGTCCTCACACACACATGAACGACGATATTGACTATTTCTCCAAGATCCACAACTCAGAAGTGCCAGCACCTGAACCCAAGCAGCAGCCCCAGCATTTGTGCTGTCAAAAGGCACAAATCTATCCTGGTGGTGTGGTAAAAGTTAAATTAGGTATTAAGTATTACTATGTAGAAGGTGCGCAGGGTTTAGGGCTCAGTAGATGTTAGCTCTGGAGAACCACACATAATTCCTCTCTCTGTTTTGAAAGAGCAAAGTGCCACTGTTATTAATTAAATCAGAATAACAGGTGGAACCTAGGACTCCTTCAGGCAAAATGGATTACAGACTCTGAGCTGTAATTATTGTTCCAGATTGCAAATGCCCCGAGAAGAGAGCCTTTGTCTCTTCACACATTGTTCCCATAAAGGTGGATGATGGTGATTCCTTCTAGAAGGTGAATGTGAGGCATAAACAACTGAGAGGAGAATGATTGAAGCTTCTTTCCAGCCTCTTAACCTGCATCTAGGAGACTGAGACTGGAAAGGTGCTGGTAATACCCGAGACTCTAATAAGGTAACATTTTAAAACCCCCACAATAGTGAATCAAATAAAAGATAACTTGATTGCCGAGACCGGTTTGGCTCAATGGATAGAGCGTCGGCTTGGGGACTGAAGGGTCCCGGGTTCGATTCTGGTCAAGGGCATGTACCTTGGTTGCGGGCATATCCCCAGTAGGGGGTGTGCAAGAGGCAGCTGATCGATGACTCTCTCTCATCGATGTTTCTAACTCTCTATCTCTCTCCCTTCCTCTCTGTACAAAATCAATAAAATATATATATTTTTTAAAAAAGATAACTTGATTAGTTTTAATGTATTAATTTATCAGGGTACCCTTCCCAAGGGTACTGGAGAATGAATAATATTGAACATCATTAAATCTCTCATTTTATGAGATCCACACACAATTTAGATAATATTTGTGGTCAAAATAAAATTTGGATACAATAATTATATGAGTACAATATGATGGAGGAAGCAGGTCTAAAAATTCCAGTTGTTCTAGAGGCTATTGATGTTTCTAGAATCTTCTAGATGTTTCTGAGCAGAGTAGAAGGGCATGTGCATGTAGAAATGCCTCAGAGTCAGAGGACTCCAAGTTCAAGTCAAAGTTTTAGCTCCTACCCTCTAGGATAATCACTCTACATCCTTATTGTCCTTGGGTGAAAATCAGGATACTGCTTGCCTTATCTCACCTTTGTAGGATGGTAAAAGAATCACATAAAGTCATTTAAATACATTCTTTCAATGATTAAACATTTATTATGTACCTGTGATGTGGCACTAGGGATGCAAAGCAGTGGGGGAGAGAGAGACAAAGAAACCTATAATGGAATATGTTGAGAGTGATGATAGAAATATGCCTGAGGAACTGGTAGATTTTACAGATGGTCCATGGACCCCTGGTGGTCCATGAGATCTGAAAGGTTGGTGACCACTGAACTATGTCATAGTCTACCTTGAACTCTATGCAGGTGAACTTGACCCTGAGTTTAGCACCTCAGATGTCCTATTCACTTGTCTAAATGGAAATGTTGATTTAAAACACTGTTTCTTAGATAGAAAGCCTGGATCTTTGCTCAGAATATTAACGGCAAGAATTTATAGCAAGGTGCCAATATAAGAAGGCCATTTTTACACACTCTCCTAGGTGTTAAAATAGGTATTAATGAATAACCGATTTTATTTTTGTCCCATTTGCTGAAATTTTTCTCCTGGGTAACACTGAAGGTCTATAGGAACAGCCCTGGTCACTCTTTCCTGTTAAGAACTACCAATTTACTTCACTTCAGTTATCAAAGTGTAAATCATAGCTCCCAGTTACTTCCAATCCTCGCTCCTTTTAAGTTGACCTAGCACACATGAAATTTCAGCTGCTGTCCCCTGGAATTATGCAAGCAGAGAACTTGAAAGCTGTGAATACATAAGAACACTTTTCTAACTTACTCTATTTAGTCTGCACCAGAATGGGGAGGTAAACAAATAAAGGAAATGAATGGGTACCTTCAGGCACTCGGGCTTCTCGAACATGCTGCAGTAGTGCAGGGCTGTGTTCCCCAGGGCCGTCTGCTTGTCCAGGTTCCCACAGTTTTGGACAAGGAAGTCAACCACATGGAGAGATGTCTGGTCTGCAGTCCGGACTGCAAGATGCAGGGCGGTCTCCCCGAGCTCCTGCCCGGGCTCCAGCAGTGGCTCCATGAGCTCCACGCCTTCCGCGTAGCCCTCACCAGTGCAAGCAGGTCCCGCGACCGCACGGCCTCCATCAGTTCGTTCAGCTTAGCCGACGGAGAGGAACAGGTCTTCCTCGAAAACCGATGCTCCACGTACTTCGCCGTGATGTACTCCTTCCGCGCAGTCATGTCGCTCATCGGGGTAGGCTTCGGTGAGGGGCTGGGTACATTTGCTTCCATGATGTTATTGAAGCTGTTGTTCCCAATGGTCTTGGCCAGCAAGCGTTCAGATGTTCCCAGCTTGTCTAGTTCCAGAGACTGAATGCGGGAAATATGGACCCCCATTTCTCTGTGTATTCCCGAACATTCGATGCATGTCAAAATCCCCAAGTTGGTAGAAAGCCAGGTGGGTTTTGAGGAGCCGCAGTCACAGCAGACGTCGTTGCCAGGCAGCCACTGGACGTCCTCGATGATGGCTTTGGTCAGGTCCTCCAGGCTGTTCTCGCCCGTGCTCTGCTCGCCGCGGAAGGCCATGGTCAGGGCCTCCTCTTTGCTGTTTGTCAGCACTGAGATCCATGCTACGTAGTCCTGCTCATCTTCTGCCCGGAAGTGATAGGACCTATTAGGTGAGATAAGGTCAAAAGACTTCTTGTCCTTGGCATTCGGCTTCACCTGGCAGGTGAGGAGGTTCAACTTGGCTGGTTGCCTGTTAGCCCTGGCGTGGGAGATGGTCAGCATCCCGTCCTTGACCGCGCACTTCCTCCTCTGCCACACTTTGCGGATCCCGTCACTTTTCTTCAGCAGGTTCCCCTTCTTCTCGCTGCCATACTCCTTGTTGCCCTGGAGCTGGTGCATGCTGTACCCCCCTGGCGGCTCTGGGGATCTTCTTTCTGATCCAGCTGGAGAGAGGACTTTATTAAGTCCCTGAGGGCGGTCAGCTGTTTCTTTTCTTCATCCTGCGTCTGTTTTGTGTTATATATTATATATCAGCAGCCAGGTTTTCAATGTACTGTTTCAATTTGTCAGCTGTTCTCAAGCCATCTTGAAAGAAATTGCACTGGGCGTGGTAGTACTTGATGAGATTCTGAAGCAGGTCCACGCCCTTTTTGGTCTTGATGTTGTTGACTTGGAGGAGATATTCGCACAACTGCAGCTGGAAGAGGCGCCGCTCCTTCTCTGTCTGCTCCGCGATCTCCGCCCCCGTGATCTCCGTGCGCATCATCCCGTGCTGCTTCGCAAGCTCTCTCTTCTCACTTTTCCTGAACTTTGTCTCATAATCTTTCCAAGCTTTGTCGAATGGCTTCTTGAGATCTCCTTGGACTCCCTTGAGGTCTCCGTTCAGCAGGGAGTCCAAGGTGAAGATCACGTTCTGGCTCAGCCCCTGGAGCAGAGTTCTCAGCAGGGTGGACAGCTCCTTTGTGAGCGTGGAAAATTGGACGAACGCAGTGCCAAGGTCCGGGTTGTCTCCACTTAAAAAATTACTCCCGAACTTGTCCAGAAGTTGGGCATAGTTTTCTTCATTTTGTACATGGTCCTGACCAGAGTTGTAGATGGCTTTCACAGACTTGTTCACCTTCTGTAAAGCTGTTCTATCTTGGTCTAGCGCCTCCCCCAGCAGCGCCACGGTGTTCCCGCAGTCGTGCAGCCGCGCGGTGAAGCGGGAAGTAGTGGGCGAGTTGTAGTCCGCGGTGGTCTCGGCGATGAACTCGGACACGGAGATCTGGTTCGGCATGCGATTCCCTACTGTGTCTTTCGAAAAACTGGAGAGCCGGCTCATGTTTCAGGTGTCGCACGCACCAGAAGACGACCTGTGAACTCACAGTGGTCAGCCGGCGTCTCTGAGATTCTTAGGAAAATATGCTTTCCCTGAAGGCAGGACAGGGCTCCTTCCTTCTGAGGAAAACCACAATCTTTTCTATTCCAAAGTGGCTTGTCTACAAGATGTGCAGTGACACCTGCTCCGAAGACAAGACCGTTCAACGGAAAGGCCGTTGGCTCCTGAAAGCCTCAGGCTCCAGCGCCCCCGGCTTCCGGGACAGTTGTGTTTCCGGGGAGACACAACCCACAGAGCACCCGCGTCCTGCTGCTCTGTTACAACAGTAACAGGAGGGAAAGGGGGACCCCATGGCAAAACCAAAGGCCACAGCTCCCAAAGGAAAGTGGGAGAGGGAGTTGAGAGGGAGGAAGGGAGGAGGAGAAAAGGGGAAGGAAGAGAGGGTGGGAAGCAATAGTAAAATTCTTAGTATAAATTTTACTACCTATTATAATATAGTCACCAAGATTATTTGTTACAAGTTAAAAATGAACACCAAAAGCATTTTCTTCAATAATACTGATACATGTTCCTTGTTTAATGTTGACTTTTCAAAATAGCAAGCTTTCTTTCTCTTAAAGACTAATAAAAATCATGCTAATATGTACATGCCAACTTTCTTTGCTGCCCTTAGAATAAGATTTCAAGTTGTCAAAGCTATTACTTTAAAAGCACTTCAAGATTCTCAAATTAGGAGATGGTGAAATGTCAGATTGTAAAAATGGAGACCGAGGACCAAGAAATGTTCTGCACAATTCCAAATCATGGAATTAAAAATGCCAGAAAGTTTCATCAAATTTCTAATCGCCAAGGGCATCTTGATTAAAAGTAAGAATATCAGTCATTCGCACAACTTACTGTTCTCCTCCTGGTCAGGTTTACTCCTCAGCTCAATTATTTACAACACACACACACACACACACACACACACACACACTCCTTTCCTGGTTAGCCAAGCATCATACAAACACACAATCCCATGTGAGAGGAATGAGAGTCCTGTGCAGGCCTGAGGTTCACATCTGCTTCGGAGCCACCACCAGGACACATAGATGGCGGGCACTTTCCTCGGGAGTAACTCTAATGGGCCCCCCGGAATCCACCAACCCTCACTGCCTCGTAACGGTTTTCTTCGATGTACTAGTAAATCAAATGGATAAATGAGCATAACTGTTTTTTCTAAGTATGTTTTTATTGATTTCAGATAAAGGAATGGAGAGGGGAGAGTGAAATTTCAATAATGAGAGAGAATCATGGATCGGCTGCCTCTTGCAAGCCATCCATTGGGGATCAAGCCCCCAACCTGGGCCTGTACCCCAACTGGGAATCAAACTGTGATCTCCTTATTCATGGATCAATGATCAACCACTAAGCCACACGGGCCGGGCAAAATATATATAATACTTTTAAATATTTTTTTTTAATTGGAAACACATGGTCTTGATTGGACCTAGCGCACTAAGGGCCAAGTGACAAAAGTAGTGTAGGGTTGTTTAATTGCCTTCACCCCAAGATTAGGCTCGGGACCAGGCTCTGTCTGGGAATGCCCTACTTGAGGATGGTCAAAATGAAACCAGCCACTAGAAGCCCTTTCTACTCCTCCAGGTGTGCCTCCCTCAGGAAAAGCTCAGCGGCATGAACTCAGTGGCCACATTTGCAGATGTGGGATGCAGGGTCCCCGGAAGTTGTCCAAACTGCCAGCATGTGCACATTGTGAGGGCCTCCCCCACACGCCCTTAGACTGGAGCTTCGGGCACAAAAAAATGTGGATGGCTCTGCAGCCATAGGAGGGAAGGAAAAGCCCCATCCCTACTGCAAGTGCCCTCCAGGGTTGCTGCCCTGTGGGGTAGTGTTCGCAAAAAACCAAATGACAACAGCACCCAGAAGTAGAGGGATGCCCAAGGCAAAGGGGCCTCATCCCTGCCCACAGCCCAGCTGGAGAGCCAGCAGCCCCTGTGCCTGCAGAGCCACGGCGTCCTGGGGAATGGAAAGGCTCCGGGACAGTGGCGCCCAGAGCCCTGTCAGAGGAGAGCGCGGATGAATCAACTTGGTATCTCCCGCGCTGATTAAACAATGAGGCGTCCTGGGGTTCTGCAGTCTGTCCCGATGAGCGCTCATCAGCCTAATGTGCCAACCCGCACAGATCCCGCCGGAGCAAACTGCCTTTTAATTTCTCCCTCTAAAGATTAATTCCGTTGTTTTGGAACCTGCGCTACAAGCACTGTAAACTAATCATTAGTCATTTTCAAGCAATCTGACGTTCCCTGCCACAAATCGTGGAGTGCTTTCCAAGAGGCCTCTTTTGGGGTTCTGGGGATTTGCATCCCTAGGGGTGAGAGAGAAGAGTGGAAAATAAACAATAAGATGTTTGCCTGGCAACTTGGGCAAAGAGGGGCATTCACTGAAAGGGCTTCCTTCTCATGCGAGTGACCTTTTGTGTTTGTTTTTGGATATTTTGAATTTTAGTAGCTGAGGAGGCAAAAGTGAGAGCAATGCTTTTGTCCCAGCACCACTACACCTGCCGCAGGACAGGAGAGGACAGCCAAGAATGGGCTGCCCTCGGGAGCCAGGACCTCACTCAGGCATGGCCTACTCTAGTCAGTGTTCCCTAAGCCTTCTTAGGTAAGTATACTGCTTAGTGTTGTAGGGTAAGGTGATGAGACGTGCCACTTTTGGTGGGGCAGTCCCGATTTTGAACAATTTGTCCTGCTTTTAAGATGCCACGGGATGCGGAACAAATTATTGAAAATCGGGACTATCCCGCCAAAAGCCGGATGTCTGGTCACCTTATCCTAGGGCCATCTAACAAAGTACCATAGAGCAGTCACTAACACAACAGAATGTATTCTTTCACGGCCTGGAGGCAGAAGGCCCAGACACCTTGGTCTGGGCGGGCTCCCTCTGCAGGCGCCAGGGGAGGACCTGTCCAGGCCTCGCCTAGGCTTCTGGTGGTTCCTTGGCTTGTGGCAGCACAACCCCAGTCTTCCCACGGTGTCCCCCTGTGGTCACTTCTCTGTGTCCAAAGTTTCCCTTTAAAGGACTCTAGTCCTTGGAAGGGGACCACTCTACCCCCAGCATGACCTCATCTTGACTAATTACATCTATTGTACATCCACCCTATTTCCAAATAAGGTCACATTCTCAAGTTCTAGGGTTAAGGCTTCAACATATGAGTTTGGGTGGGACCATTTGAAAGCATGCAGTATGATTAGAATGATGAGACAGGAGAGGTGATTCGAGTCCAGAGAGGCTGAATAACACACTCAGTATTCCAGAGCCTCTCGGGGCTAGTGTAGACTCTGAAACAGATTGGGCTTACGTGAAAGGTCAGAGCCTTCTGAAACCCTTTACTTTTCAAAACTCTTAACTTTGCCTCATAAGAAAAAGTCACAGGCAGGCATTGGGGCAGGATATGAGCTGAGTCCAATGCAGAAGAAACATCGCACTTCAGGACCTCGTGTCCCCTGGAGTGGGACCTCTGATGACAAAGGTGAAAGAATTGTGGTGCTCCAGCATCAGCCAACCAACAGAAGCCTTTCTAGTGTTATCTGGTCCCCAATCAAATGTGTCATTTCTTTTTGGGAACCATCCTGTCCTACGATACGTCGTTAACTGGAGTACTAAAATCACTGTGTGTATCTGTGTTTTATTTGTCCCCCACTCTCTCCCTAGGAATTGGAACTATCTTAAGATGTTCCCACAGTCATAAGCATCATGAAATCTAGAAAGCTGCTGCTGACCAAATGATGCCTCAACCAACTGAAAATTAATATTAATCAGAATTCTTTAATAATTCATGTTCCCACTACTGAGAGAGAAACAAGGAATATGGTCTCTAATCTTATTGCCATTTCTGAAAATTTTACCCCAGAAAACTTTTCTACACCCATAGCTAAAAGAAGTTAAGATTATATTAAGAATAATAGTTTGTTGGCTTTCAGTCAACTTTACACGCACGCACGCACACTTTTTCACTTTGCTCAGGGATATTTCAGAGTTTCTGATCAGAGTTCTGAGCCTGGCCTCAGACCCTCTCTATCCACATTCATTCTGATCCTCTTGTACCTACTTCTAGTGCTCTGCTGAGGCTCACCACAGCATGATGTTTTTTCCTCAGCAAGCATCATCTCTTCCACCTCAGAATCACCGCTTCTCCCATGTATTTTGCTTAGAAAACTTTTCCCCTTTCTTCTTGCCAGTCCCAGGGACATCCATCTACTAATACATTTTAAGTATTTAATACAGAGACTAATATTCTTAATAAATAAAGATCTTTTGTAAACCAATAATAAAACACCAGGATACATGAACTAAAAGTATGAAAAGGCAATTCAGGTAAGAAGATTCATGAGAAAGAGGTGGAGGAGGATAAAGAAAAGGAAGAGAGAGAAGAGGGCAAAATAGCTAGGTAGCATGAAACAACACTCAACAGTAATCAAATAAATACTAATGGGTGCTGAATTTTTATCTATCAAAATTATCTAAATGTTCTCAGTGAGTTTTCAGGACAATAGATGCCAGGCTATTCTACTGGTGACAGCATAAACCTGGGTATTGAGGAAGCCATTTAGTAAATACCTTGTTACCCCGAAAATAAGACAGTGTCTTATATTAATTTTTGCTCCCAAAGATGCGCTAGGTCTTATTTTCAGGGTATGTCTTATTTTTCCATGAAGAAGAATACGGTACACATTTATTGTTAAATGAAAATAAAGGAAATTTATTACCTGTATATGGTACGGTAGTACGGTATTTGTCAACACAAATCAGACAAACTGTGAATCCTACAGTATCAAGAATTTACTCATTTATTCAATGACAATCATGTCATCATCTTCTGGAACATCATCATAACAATCCAATTCTTGAATTTCCTGGTGAATTTCTTGTGACTCCATTTCTTTCAGAATCAGTGGACCAAATCTCTCATGTTTAGCCTAGGGGGGGCCTTATTTTCAGGGGGATGCCTTATATTTCACTCAGAAGGAAACCTGTAAGTAGGTCTTATTTTTGGAGGATGTGTTATTTTTGGGGAAACACAGTAGTATGCCAGAAAAAAACCTTTAACCTGAGCATGCTCAATGACACAATGACTGAGAATTGATCCAAAGGGAATAACTAAGAATGTGCAAAATGATTGGAACCAAGTTGTTTATCACTGGTTATTCTAGCAAAAATTGAAAAACTCAACATAACGACACATGTAAGTAATTATTTTATAGCTTCATAATAGAATAGTTTGCAGTCATTTAAAATGATGCTGTAGAAATAAATTTGTATATATGGGGTGAAATCAATATGCTATTAGGAGAAAAAGGCAGATTGTAAAACTATGAATTTTATGGTTATATATAAATATTTTATATATATATATAATATTTATATATATATATTCTTAGCACAGGACCTGATACATACTAAGTAACTCATACTTAGGCAATATACATTGATTAAAATAATGCATTGAGATCTGGGGGAGATAAGAGATCAACCAAAGGACTTGTATACATGCATATAAGTACAACCAATGGACACAAAACTCTGGGGAGGGAGGATATGTATGGGAGGGGTGGACAATGTTAAAATATGTACATAGATAATAATTTAATTAAAAAAATAAAAATAAAAATAATGCATTGAGGGGCAGAGCAGAGGGATGGGACTTCTAAAAAGATGCAGACCCAAGTGTCAATAGCTTTGTCTCTTGGTTAGACATATATGATCATTCTTAGTCTGTTCTTTTCAGACTTGTTTATATTTTCTGTTTTGGGGTTAATAGCTATGCCTAATCTTGCTATCTTATCTAATAAAAGAACATATGCAAATTGACCATACCTCTGCTACACCCACAAGCCATGCCCATCAGTCAATGAGAGTGATTATGCAAATTAACCCCAACTAAGATGGCTGTGGCCAAAGAGAGCAGGAAGGAGGCTTGGGTTTCTCAGGAAGAAGCCAAGCCTTCCTTCTGTTCTAGCCAGCCTAGGCCTCCACTCAAAGCTACAAAGTTTCAATTATAGAAGGTAAACAAATCCAAACAGAAATGGAACTTTAGGAGGAAAGGGAATGCCAGCCTCTCATATGAAGGTCTGGGAAAATGCTGATTTTTTTTCAGTGAGGCCAAAGGCATGCTTGTTTGATAAAATGTAGAGGAAGTGATGTGTGCATGTATGTATGTGTGCATCTAAATGTGTTTGTAGGTATATGGATGTAGGTGTGTGTATTTATGCATGTGTGTGTGTGTGTCAGCATGAGTGTGTATGTACTTTCTTTGTTTTCCTGGCCAGCACCGCCTCAGTGTAGAAGGGGTGATGCCACAAGCCTGGCTTTCAGGAGAGGGAGGAATGAGCACCATCTTGCTGCCCCTGGGCCTACCTGCATGGAAACAGGTTCTAGGCACTGGTGGGGTGCATGCCTTACGTGACTATGCCCTACATGACCAAGTTTGGGGCTGCAGATTGACGTAGAATCCATTTGTCCCCAAGTCTCCCATGGGAGCATTGCTAACCCAACTCATAAACACTGAGTGTGGCCCCTCAGGACACCGTGTGCCTTCTTCCTCAGCCCAGTGGCAAACCTGAGCTGAAGGGTGTGCGAGGTTTGAAAAGCAAATGTTCTCCTGAACCCTATGGGCTCATTATTCAGTAGAACAGTGGTAACATAATGCATTTTCATTTACTTAGCCTTAAATATATGTAAATTAAAGGGTTTTCTTTTATTAAAAATAACACTGAAACTCACCACAGATGTGTTTTTGTTATTCTAAAAAGAAGCAGAGCTAGAGGAATGAGGCTGTAATGACATTTCACATTCGCGGGTCCTCTCTTGCAGGAGAAAGAGGGGCCTCTCCCTGCCAGGTCTGAGCTCTGAAATAAAGCCTGGCCCGAGGATGCCGCCATTGGCAACTTTCACCCCGTACACGTTCTCATTGTCTTAAGTTGTGATGGAGGAATGGCTCACCCTGGTTGGAAGCCTAATTGAACCCAAGAAAGAAAAATAAATTGCTGAAAGTAAAATAAATTACTCCCGTCAGAGTCATGCAATACTGGAGAAGCAGTGTTCAGTGCAGGGAGACGAGGGGGACTGGAACTTCACTAATGCCCCACCATTACCTTTCTGGAAGAAAGGACTCAACCATCACAGTTCCGCCCACCCCACTCAGCCCTGTCCCCTGGAGCCAGGTGACCACAGAACCTCTGCAGCTGTGGCCGGTCTTTCCAGTGCATTCCAACTGCTTAAGCCTGTGATTCTCCCCCAAATGCTCTCTGCCAACAGCTGGCATCAAGGCCCCTCTGCCCAGCTCCCCAAGCCCTCCCAACCTAACCCCACAGCATCCTTCTGGGTCCCCTACTCCTTTTCAACAGAACCTTTGCATTCCAGGGCGATAGAACTTGCTCAACCCTCTTGGAGTTGTGTCTTGGAGCCACCATAACAAACCACCACAAACTGAGTGGCTTAGAGCCACAGAAATGTGTGCTCTCCCTTGGCTGGAAGTCAGAAGTCCAAAATCAAGGTGTCAGCAGGGCCAGGCTGTGCCCCTGGCTCCTGGTTGCCCCTGCAATCCTTGGTGTTCCTTCTGTGGCTCGTCACTCCAACATTTGCCTTTGTGTCAGATGTTGTCTTTCCTCTGCCTGTGTCTCCACGTGGCATCTTCTCTCTGTGTGTGTCTTCTCTTCTTACTAAGACACCAGTTATAGATCAGAGCCCACCCTACTCCAGCATGACCTCATCATAGCTTAACTACCTACCTCTGCAATGGCCTGGTTTCTAAGTAAGTTCATATTCTGAGGTTCTGGGAAGGACATGAATTTGGGGGACACTTTTTAGCCCCGTGCACCCTCTCATCTTGTGTGCTAGGGGCATGAATTGCTGAGGACCACATAGGGTTGGGTAGACAAATCCTTCTAATTTCCAGGTCTATTGTTATCCCACTGCACCTGCTTCCCCTCTACCCATGCCTGCCTGCAGATTTCCATCTAGGAGTGTATCTCATAGGGCCTTGGTCGGCAAACTGCGGCTTGTGAGCTACATGCGGCTCTTTGGCCCCTTGAGTGTGGCTCTTTCACAAAATACCACAGCCTGGGTGAGTCTATTTAGAAGAAGTGGCATTAGAAGAAGCTTAAGTTTTAAAAAATTGGCTCAAAAAAATTTCAATCATTGTACTGTTGATATTTGGCTCTTTGACTAATTAATTTGCCAACCACTGTCACAGGGAATACAAACCACTACAGATAGTGAGATTTGGAGGCAGTAGGATTGCAAAGAAAAATCCTAGAAGCCTGTTATCCTTACACTGACAGATGTGTGCATGCAGGTATACACACATGCACATATAATATAAACATATGTACATACACATATATGTACATGCACATATAGCACACACGTATGCATGTGCACATATGGTGCACACATAGGCACATGTTTCTGAAAGGGAATCAGGCGCTATCACTGTTGGGAGTCACAGATCAGTCAATCAAGAAATGAAGACCAGGCAAGGTATTTGTCTTTTAAATAAAATTAACAGTAAAATCAATCTTTAAACTCCTTTCCTGCTCTATTTCACTGCTCAGCTTGTAGCAGAATTGCATCTTCTGGGTCTCAGAGCCTTCATTTTCTTGCCACTTTGCCAGTAATTGTTGGCACACTAGAGGCTAGGAGATGGTTCATTACTCCACAACCTGATACACTATACTTCTTCCAGGAATACATGGAAGAGGCCACTGGCAGTGCCGGCTGGGGTCCCTCCAGGCATTATTGCCATCTCAACCTGACCACTGCGATCAGACCGGTTGGTCACATGGGGTGGGAAAAGTTTTAATAATTTAACAGGGTCTACGATAGCTCTAACATGACCTCTCAGGCACACCTCCTACCTTGAGCTGAGAGTGAGACACGTTTGTCCCCCAGGCAAGGGGGCGTCATAAGTAATCTCAAAGCTATCAGAGGGCAGCCTCAGGCATTAAACATGGGTTACAACTGCCACTATTCGTACCTCAGGGGACCCCAACATGGCTCCCACATGAGCACTCATCTCCCAGGGATACAAACAAGGCCTTACACATTATTTCTGCATTTACCTTATAACTACATTGATTCCATGCAGAACCTTCAAGTGGCTGAACACAGACTGTCATCTGAAATACCCCCTAGATCATGTGCAACCAAGGCCCAACCCAGAGCAAAAAAATTTCTCAGATGGACGGATGAACTTGAAATCAAGGGGCCTGCACACAGAGAAGGATGTAGACAAACTGTTGGGGAGGAGGCCCGAAGAGGAAGACTAGCAACCTGACTGACAGCATTAAGCATCAGCTGAGAGACTCCAAGGCGAGGAATGGTTATTGATTTTTATAGCTAAGCACAGCCAGGTCCTTTGAAAGAACAAACCTTAAAGCCAAGCCCAGCTAGAGGTATATGGCTCCAGGAATCCCAGATGAAGATAATTGTGTTCTATAAATTATTTTCCATAGTTCTGAACCCCCAAGAGACAGCAAGGGACCATATAATGATTGACTATGTCAGTGGGGGTATTTTTTTGGACATGTATGTTATTAGGTTGGGTACATCACCAAACACAAGAAACAGGCAACATCTTCTGAGAAGTCAAAGCAATTATTTTCCCAATTCTTTTGTTGCCATAAGCTGGCAAGTTGACAAAAACTAGTAAAATGTTACAGCAGAAACCCAAATCTGTAACTCTTTGTTATCCTTTACAGAGATCTATGACATGGCCACTTGCTCCTTTCTTTAAATAACATCCATTTGTATTTGTGTTGCCTCCCATTCTTCCCTGAAGCATTCTACTACACACACACACACACACACACACACACACACAAAAAGCCCCTTTTTTTTTCTTTTATAATATCTTGTTAAGGGCAAGGAAAAACAACTGATACAATTTGAGAGCCAATCAGTCCCAGCACCAAAGGTGGAAGTGAATGGTGTAAAACAGGGATGGGAAACTTCTGGCCCATGAAATCATTTGGTCTGGCCCTGCCAAGGCGTTAGGGGTGAGTTAATTAAATGCTTGACTAAATTTAGCAGGCTAATGTTTAAGTTGATAATTTTATTTTTTTATTTTTTAAAAATATATTTTATTGATGTTTTACAGAGAGGAGGAAGGGAGAGAGATAGAGAGGTAGAAACGTCGTTGAGAGAGAAACATCGACCAAATGCCCCTTCCGGGGATGTGCCCGCGACCAATGTACATGCCCTTGACCGGAATCGAACCTGGGACCCTTCAGTCCGCAGACCGACGCTCTACCACTGAGCCAAACCTGTTTCGGCTTAAGTTGATAATTTTATATGGCCCACGAATGGTGTTATAAATAGCCAAATGCTCCTTGGCAGAAAAAAGGTTCCCTATCCCTGGTGTAAAGGGAGGCCATTGTTTAATGGCCCTGAAACCCCAAACTATCTTGATTTCAGTGGCCTCTGTAAGTTAGCATCCAACTGTTGAGAATATCATTGGTTTGGGCTTAGAATTTTAAAATTTTTGTTATTATTGTTAATCCTCACCTGAGGATATTTTTACCATTGACTTTTGAAGAGAATAGAAGGGGGGCGGGGGGGAGGAGAGAAAGAAAGAGAAACATCAATATGAGAGAAATACATCAATAGGTTGCCTTCCACATGCCCCCATGACTGGGGCCAGGGATTGAACCTGCAACCCAAGCACTCGCCCTTGACCAGAAATTGAACCTGAGACCCTTAGGTGCACGGGCCAATGCTCTAACCACTGAATCACAAAGGCCAGGACTAGGCTTAGAAATCAGAAGGAATGCAGAGAAAGGAGGAACCAACAACTAAAGCCAGCCATGAGTCACAGAGCTGGTCTAGGTAACAATGCCTTTGTTCTCATCAGGCTCCAAGAGAACCAACTATGCCACCAACAGCCCTCCAGGGTATGAGTGAGGTCACTGAGGATGGTGCTCATTGCTTCCAAACCTCATTCAGAAATACTTACTTTAATAAGAGAGACATACTCATAAAAGAGATTCTTAGAGAATAGTTATAAACATATCCAACATGATGTCTGTGCCTTGTAGTCTTATTCAGATCTCTCAGGCAGCCACTCTGAGACTCGCATGACTTCCTGAGTCTTCTCAAATGTGTCCTTCAAGCCTGGCTCCTCTGCTAGAATTTCAAGTTGGAGAACCCATTCGCAATACAGCAAGCCAGGCTGCACAATCAAAAAAAAAAAATTAATTGAGGATCCCGTGATTCTGGGTATTCTAAAATTACTCATTTGCTATGGATTACCCATCACCTATAGGTAAATTATTATCACTCCATTTTGCTTCAGAAGTGGTGCATTGGCTTTCAAAAAAAATTTCAGAGGGGGAAAAAAAGGTGGTGGTGGTGGGGGGGTGTCCAGCAACAGATGTCTAAGCCAAAGCAGACATTCCCACACTTTTTAAAAAAATCAGTCTTTAGTTGAGGTAGGATAAATCATCAACATAAATATCACTCTGCCTTCATGATTAACACAGGGGCATGTCCCTTTCAGCATTTAGAGGGGATGAATCTGGCCATATTTCATTCTGGAGGAGAGGGCAAGGAGGCAGCAAGTAGCAGGAGTGACAGCCCATGAAGGAAATGGAAGGCATGCACCTGCTCTCCCCTCCGATCACAACCAGGTAGGCTCACAGAAGCGCTGTTCACCCAAAATACAGTCAAGCAGGGCTAAACATCACCTTTAAGTTCACAGAACCGACATTCCTCATCTGAATGTCATCAGATTCAGCCCTCTCTGGACCAACTGTTCTGGACGCCCGCCAGAATCACTGAGAACACTGGGGCTGACCAGCTGGCCACTGTGGGATGTCACACCAGCAGAGACCCGAGGGCATCTCGCCATGGAACACGAGGTTCTCAAGGAAGACGATAAAAGTGAAAGAAACACGTAGTATGAGAAGCACGTCCGTGTCCTCATCCCAGAGTCACGATACCAACGCCACATCACAGGGTGAGTCTAAAAGGGTGCTGGTGGGGCAGGAAGTGGCAAACAATCAGGCACTTCCAATGATGAAAGGCCACTATAACATGAGTATTGGGCTGTTCCCGGCAGGCAATCCTTATGGGGTCCCTTGTGGGAAGATCAGCCTCTCACTCGGTAGACAGATAGAGAGGCTGACCCCAGGTGTGCAGTGTGGCAACTGACAGTGCAAGCCTTGGGAACAAATCTGCACCAGGTATCGGGGGTATGTTCATCCACGGAAAAACTATCTGCAAGGAGTCAGATGGTTAAACAGCCACTCTCTGCCCACCTGCTCCTTTCCATGTGCCTCTGGGTCTCTCTTTAGCCAGGGACTTTGAGATGACATGTGTTTCTGTTTATTATTAGTTTCCAAACCTGCCACCCAATTGTGGGCTTTCACACAGCTGCCAGTGCACCTCTTTTGCAGCCGGTTTAGCTAAAGCCACTGTGAGAGGGGCCGGCGGGGGGAAGGTGGAGAGCTTTGTGACTCATCAGAACCTCTAGTGATTAGGAGATCCTGGAGCAAGGGACACTCCCAGAGGAGAGAAGCAACCCAGAAGGGGGAAAAAGGGACACTCATGCTTCCTAACTTCAGTTCTTTTTCCTTTACACTTGCCCTCGAGATGTCACGAGACTATACACCTGTCTCCGTTTGTAAATTGAAAACATATTTATCACTTTGTTGCTGGTTTTCTTTTTTCTTTCTTTCTTTCTCTCTTTTTTTAATGGATGGGAATTCTTCCACTTTGTCACGAGGAATGCTGAAGAAATGCATAATTAAAAATAAAAAAATAAACTCTTTTAAGGCTGTTTACTTGGGTGATGACAGTGGCACAAATGTTTCTTTCTCCTCACAGGGCCCACCCACAGAAAAGAACAGAACAATGGTTCTGGGGCCCTCCGGGCACTAGACGGCCCTGGAGAGGCCTCGGGGCTCCGGCCTGCAAGGGGAGGTGGGAGGGGGAGAGAGACCCATTCAGCTGCCATGGCCCTCCCACCCTCCTCCACTCCACAGGCCCGCTAATTACATGTCAGCCTGGTGACTCCAGCCCGTGGGCCACCACCAATTACAGCCGCACTGACATCGCTCAAGCAGTTCATATGTTTACATAGTTTGGTGAGTCTCTCTGCTGCTGCTGGTTTAGGCTTCATACCGCAGGACTTGGTCCTTTCCTGGCTGGCATTTGGATCAATAAACTCTATTTTCATTTTTAAAGAAAAGCTTTGGGCTCTCAACATGTTTTTATTTAACAAAGAGAGGAAGGGAGACACAAGATTGTGTGGGAAAGTGTGTGCTGAGCAGAGGGACTGGCCAGTGCAAAGACTCATTCAAGTCAGAAAACATGAAGGTAGCTTGCAAAAAAACCAAAGAGTGGGTTACCCTGGATTGTATCTCAAAGGAGCCCAGTTCTGCCATATTGAAGAGGAGAATAGCAATTTTCCAGAGATATCAGGTCAGTGTCCCACCCCCAAGCAGATTTTGAAGAAAAAGGGAAGTCAGGGATGGGACTGGGTAGTAGGTCTTTCAACCTCTAGAAAGCAGGCGAGACCAAGAGAAGGAGTCATAAAAACTGAGTACTCTTGACTTCTAACCTGGTCACTTGGGATCAGAGGATCATTAGGAAAAATTTCCTTTCTGACTCTTCCAGAGGCCCAGAGGGAAATCATGTGCTTAGAAGTTGGAATAACACAAGGGAAATGTGCCTGATGAGCAGGTATAGAGAGAGCTGAAAACACCTCCCCTGTGCAGTCCTCAGCTTGTACAATGCTGCCAGACAGGGTACAGCTGTTGCTTTTGATTCCTAAGCTGACTGAGGAATCGATGCTTCACTTCTTGCTGCTGTCTCCTGCTGGACAGAGCTTCAGTCTCATCATCAACCATCTGGGGAGCAATTCAGACTTCCACACGGAGAGCTTTCTCTCAGAGACCCATCCAGGTGAGCCTGGGAGGCCAGAAGGTACATCAGGAAAAGATCAGGAGGATGGAACCTCAGAATTTTTACCTAAGTCACCTGGAAGCCCCAACAGCCTAGACCAGAGAAAAGAGCTCACTGTGTTGGCATTTTGGGCTTAGAAATTAATTTGTAATTAATTTAGTTAACACAGTAAGAAAGATGTGTTTGTTTGAATCTGTATTATAAGGACCATAGTTAACAATGAGGTGATAAGAATGGGAGTCCAGTTGCATGACACTGTAGAATGAGTGAGATGCATAAAATGATTGCAGTGAAATGAAAATGTATCTGAAAAGGTTTGTTTTTCGGGAAGAAGGTAATAGAAAATTAGTTTGGAAGAACAGTGCAGTGGAGTGAGAGTGTTTGCATGGAATTTGAAAGATGGTGTGAATTTGAGCATATTTTTGTATTTATTGAAAAGATCCTGACCAGTCAGGGAGTTGGTCCCTTCCTATAGCAATTTGTGAGACATTCATCGCACTATCTTCTCTCATGCTGAGTATTCGTATGAAAATAGTATCTAATGAGTTTGAAAAAGAATACTAAATAGTTTTATTTTAAAT
The DNA here is from genome assembly GCF_014108245.1 of Pipistrellus kuhlii. Taxonomy (NCBI): domain Eukaryota; kingdom Metazoa; phylum Chordata; class Mammalia; order Chiroptera; family Vespertilionidae; genus Pipistrellus; species Pipistrellus kuhlii. The sequence continues at coordinate 1,147,205 of NW_023425577.1, forward strand.
TAATTATTTGTTATTGGCAGGGCTGCATATATTCTTGGATTTGTTACCCATTGACTTTCTCTATTGGAACAATTGACAGGAATTCGTACCGCACACTCAGCCTTTCCCCCAGTGGTGTCTACTTGTTATGAGGAATTCTGACATGCATTCAGGGAATATAAATTGAGGCTTGACCAACTTCTAGGCAAAGGTATAGGGTGCTGAGAAAAAAGTCACCATAGTTATATAGATGGAGAATTAAAGGTCACCCATTGTACCTTAACTCTTAATGCCACAGAGGCAGCATAGTGAGTTTACATTTATGTAGTGAGGCCTTCACTGTACCAGCCAAGGGGGGGAATGTCTCCAATCTAGTTAAAAATATTTTTCTACTTTATGTGTGTTTTTAACATAAAACGTCTTTACCCAAGGGAAGCTAATGAATGAAGAGGCTTAAACTCGGTTCCTCAGACAAATGTTATTGACTAAATGTCTATAATAGAAACCTACAGCTGCCATAACATATTTCCACATTAGTTGCTTAAAAACAACAACAAAAAAACATGGTCTTACAGTCTGGATGTCAGAAGCTTGAAATGAGTCTTATTGGCTAATATCCAGATGTGTGCAGGGCTGAGGTCCTTCTGGAAGCTGATGGGAGGGTCTGTTCTCTCTGATGCCTGTTAGTGTGGCTGGCCACCTGCGTTCCTTAGCCCATGTTCCTGCCTCCATCTTCAAGCCAGCTGTGTAGCATTTCCAAAGTCTCTCTGAGTCCAATTCTTTTGTTTCTCTCTTCAACATTAACGGGATCATTGTGGTTCTCTAGTCCCAAGGCAGCCGATTAACATGCCTGTTTCATCTGCCACTCTAATTCTCCACTTGCTATAAAATATATCATATTTCGTGTGCTTAGAGGTGGGACTAACAAGAGGGAAATGTGCCTGAGGAGCAGGTACAGAGATTTATAATATCTCCTCATCTTCAGTCTCTTAGCTAAGATTTGGAAACAACCCAAGTGCCTATCAGCACATGAGTGAATAAAAAAGCTGTGGTACATTTACACAACGGAACAATACACAGCTGTAAAAAAGAAAAAAACTCTTACCATTTGCAGCAGCACGGAGAGTGTTAGGCTAAGAGAAATAACCCAGTCAGAGAAAGATAAATAGCACATGATCTCGTTCATATGTGGAATATAATGAACTAAATAAAATGATGATCAAAAACAGACCCAAAGCCATATCTGCATGAACAGACTATTGAACTTCAAGGAAAGGTGGGGGAGAATGGATGAGGGGGAAGAGATTAACCAAAGAATCTGTATGCATATATGCATAGCCATGGGTACAGACAATAAGGTGATGAAGGCCTGGGTTGAGGGACGGGAGCACTACATGGTCATCATGAACCTTCCTTTCTGTGGCTAGAAGTGTGTGTTGGGGGTGGGGGGATGGGGCAGAGAAAAAGGAGCATATGTAATACACTCAACAACAAAGATTTAAAAAATAAAAATATCTAAATAAATAAAACAAAGTGGCTTTATCTCCAGCAGGCTCCATCGCCCCCTGCTGGTAGAGGCCCTGCTGCTTTTCGCTGATGGATGCTATGAGGGCAGGTGTTCCTGGCTCTGGCCCTGGAAGCTGGGGAGCCAAGCCTGGTGCACAAGCCTCACTGCTCTCAGGAGGAAACCCCCACAGCTGAGATATCCTCCTCAAATTAGCCTGTCTTGTGGAAGTGGCATCAACCACTCCCTAAACAACAACCTTCCTATCTCTCTCAAGGTAATTTCACCCCTTCCTTCTTTATACAATTCCTCATCAGCTTGTCTTCAGTTGGTAATTCAGGGTGAATATTCCCTAGTTTAGTTCTATTGACAGTTTTGTTCTGGGAGGAGCTGCAAGAATAATCTGCCCACATGCTGCTATCTTCAAACTCCTGAGCCTTCATTTTCTAAAACAATCATTTTCCTCAGGGACCTTGTACTGGCTGTTCCTTCTTCCTGGGAAATACTTTCCCACTTAGTCTCTCTCAGTGTTCATTAAGGAGTGTGTCATAGTGTCAGCCACTGGCAACTCTTGTCTAAACTCTATAAAAAAGAACACCCTCTATCCACTCGCTTCATTTAATGTGATTTACTTTTTTATATAACATCTTCACCTTTAGATTTGTTATATTATTATTTTTATTGGATTATATTATCGCTCTTTCATTAGTTTGTAGACTTTTGTTCTTAAGCATCCCATACTCTGAACAGTGCATAAAACATGGTCTATAGTCAATATATGTTTCTCAAATGCATGAAATGCATCCTCAGTTAAACAGCAGTATTCATTATGTTTGAAGAACAGGTTGATATAAGAAAAGAAAGTTATAATGAGAAATGCCAATAGAGAAACATTAATAGAGACCAGATAACACAACAAAAATGCAAGATATTTTCCTGACTCTAAAATATAAACGTGACATTTATTGTCAGTTACTAATGTTTGCTAACATGAAAATTAGTTGTTAATTTATTTTATTTTATTTTTATTTTTTGTAGTCAGTTCTGACACATGGAACCAGGCAATGGTACACAAATGTCAGAATTCCTTCTTCTGGGATTTTCAGAGGAACCAGAACTGCAGCCCCCCATATTTGGGCTTTTCCTCTCCATGTACCTGGTCACTGTGTTGGGAAACCTGCTCATCATCCTGGCTGTCAGCTCAGACTCCCACCTCCACACACCCATGTACTTCTTCCTCTCCAACCTGTCCTTCGTAGACATCTGTTTCACCTCCACCACCATCCCAAAGATGCTGTGGAACTTCCAGACACAGAGCAAAGCCATCACCTATGAAGGCTGCATCACCCAGATGTATTTTTTCATACTTTTTGCTGGCTTGGATAACTTTATCCTGACTGTAATGGCGTATGACCGGTTTGTGGCCATCTGCCACCCCCTGCACTACATGGTCATCATGAACCCTCGGTTCTGTGGACTGCTGGTTCTGGTGTCCTGGATTACGAGTGTCCTGAATTCCTTGTTAGAAAGCTTAATGGTATTAGGTCTGCGCTTCTGCTCAGACTTAGAAATTCCCCACTTTTTCTGTGAACTCAATCAGGTGCTCCAACTTGCCTGTTTTGACACCTTTCCTAATAACATTACAATGTACTTTTCAGCTGGGCTGCTAGGTGGTGGTCCCCTTGCTGGGATCCTTTACTCTTACTCTAAGATCGTGTCCTGTATATGTGGAATCCCATCAGCTCAGGGGAAGTACAAGGCATTTTCTACCTGTGCCTCTCACCTCTCAGTTGTCTCCTTATTTTATGGTACAAGTCTTGGAGTTTACCTCAGCTCTGCTGCTACCCAAAATGCACACTCAAGTGCAACAGCCTCAGTGATGTACACCGTGGTCACACCCATGCTGAACCCATTCATCTACAGTCTGAGGAACAATGACATAAAGAGAGCCCTGCAGAGATTTCTTGGCAGGTAAGCTTTTTAAGGGCCAATTAAACTATGCCTACAAATTTCCCAGGAATGCAGGTTTTAAGCCTCTGAGTCAGAAGTCTGACACAAATTAATCCAATTTTGGACCAGAAGGAATTGGAAATATTCATTCATTTTATGGGTTAACATGAATTACTTTAGTGTAATTTCAAATAATTTTTATATTGTTTTCCTGAAAGAATTGTCATGAATTATACTACCCATAGAGGCAAAACTATAATTGGCTACTAAGGTCATTTATGCAATTTTATTGTAGAGGAAAATCTGAGACCACAGTTTTCACTTATATGTTCATCATTATTTTTTATAGTGCCACATTTACTGCTCCTCTTGATAATGTAGACTTTAACATGCTAGCATGCTTTATAGCTGGTCTCTTGGTTTTATATTCTTTAGGCTGTTATTCAGCTGTATGTCCACATGCCTATCTTAGCCACTGGCAAAAATTGACTATTCAATATATGTTTCTAAGAAGCATCTACATGGACACATACATTTTAATAAATAAATCGATCCTACCTAATAAAAGAGTAGTATGCAAGTTAGCCATCACTCTGCTGCACTCACAAGCCACGCCCACCAGCCACACTCACCAGCCAATCAGAGCAGGTATGCAAATAAACTCAACCAAGATGGCTACAGCCACAGAGAGCAGGAGGGAGGCTCCTGCTCCAGACAACAGAGGAAGCCAAGCTTTCCACCTGCCCTTGCCAGCCTAAGCCTCCACTCAAGGCTACAAAATTTCAATTATAGAAGGTAAACAAATCCAAATAAAATAAAATTGGAATACATGGCATACAGCAGTTCTGTGATGATCATTGCATGGAAGTTCAGAGCAGCAACACAGTGCAGGTCCTCCAGACAAGAGTTCATGCACGACCTGACAGAATTAGGAAGTGACAGCAAAGAACCCAGATACCCAAGATGGAGTAGGGATTAAAGGACCAGCATAATTGAAGGATTTTTACCAGTTTACATGTTGGTTTTTTTATGAGATACTTTTAATTTTGCAAAGAATCCAAAACAAAAAAGGATTAGATCTAGATATGGCCATCACCTCTTGGAACTTAGTGCTTAATGGAAACTTTAAATTCTACTTAGGGAATAAGTTTTTGTTGAGACATCATGAACAATCAATACTGAAAGATACCTGGAATTTTTTTTTTTTTTTTTTTTTTTTTTTTTTTTTTTTTAGACTTTAGCACAATGATCGCAGATGACATGTCTAATTATGATGAAGAGTGACCATCCCTGTTCTCATTGATGACTTTGTGGTATTGGCACACCCTCAAATTTCTGGAACAGAAAGTACAACAATATACACTAAAGGAACTTTTTCTAGAATGGTCTGTATAATAAATACAATTAAAAATTGCTAGTCAATTTCTGCTGGCTGTACTGAACTAAATTCATATCACTCCTTATAATTAGACTGAAAGTTCAAACAAAACTTTAATGGTAGGATTGAGAGGGGAGAGAAGGAATGAATGTTTAATAGAAACCAAGTTCCAGTTTGTGAAGATAAGACAGTCTGGAGATGAATGGTAATGGTGGTTGCATGTGAATGTACTTAATGCCCCTGAACTGTAATGGTTAAGATGGTAACTTTTATGTTACATGTATTTCACCACATTAAGAAAAAAAAAATCCAGCACTAGCTTGTTTGGTTCAGCAGATAGAGCATTGGGCTAAGGCCTGAAGGTTCCCACATTTGATTCCACTCAAGGGCACAGGGCCTGATTGCAGGTTCCATCCCCAGTAGGGGGCATGCAGGACACAGCCTATCAATGATTCTTTCTCATCATTGATGTTTCTATCTCTCTCTCTCTCTCCCCTCTCCCTTTCTCTCTGAAATCAATAAAAAATATATTAAAAACAAAGAGAAAAAAATCCACAGGAGGCTTACAGTAGCCACACACTGTTTTCTTTCCTTTGTATGCAAAGGGTACCCAGGTGAGAAGGAAAACCTCTGATGCTTTAACATGGAGATTTGAGGTTCACATGTTACTAGAGCAGAACTGAGCACACCCTAACTCAGATGTGGCAGCTGACAGCTGAGTCCTCACGCATGTGTGCTGATTCCCTCATCCATGATCCCCAGGGCTGGGATGATGGTAAGAATTGAAGCAAAATTTAAGGGACACCAAGGAACTCAATAGTCAAGATGACTATTAGTAGAATGAAGTGTTTTTAAAAAAATAAGAATTAATGCAAGACCTGCACGATGATTGAAATAGCAAAATGTTAAATTAAGAAAAGATCTGTCAAGCAATGTGCCAAGCAAGACATTGTAGAACAGAGGCCCAGGGAACAATCAGTCTTTGTGCCTCATTCATCTCCCTGTGGTTTCTGTTCAGGTGAACACTGAGATGCTCTGCCTGGGGCTTTCTGTTGCTTGTGGCTGCACGTCAGAATTGATAGGGAGCTAGCACCCCTGGGAATGGCCCTCCATCACTATTTGTGGATCAATAGCCCAGCTCCCTCATTCCTCATGGGTGTGACCTACACTCTCACAGAGGTCCCTGGAGGAACTGAGTACCAGTGACCAATACAGAAATTGTTTATTCAAAATCTCATGATCTGCTGCCTATACCTCCTTATCTCATGTTCCTTCTTCTCTACTCATGCTTTGTAAGATCCACTGTTAATGATGTACCTGCACTGAATCCTTATCTCAGGCTCTGCAGTTCAGGGAAACCAGCCCAAGGCAGACATCTACTACAATTTTATTTCAACCAGACAAACACTAAAATCCCCGATTCACCTCTAAATCTCTGGTCAAATCTGTTGTGTTAGCAATTTATTGCTGTGCAACAAATTGCCCCAAACCTAAGGGCCTAAAATAACAGCAAATAGTTATGATCTCAAAGTTTTTGTGGGCCAGGAATGAGGTATGGCTTCTCTGCTTTCTTAGCTTCAGGGTCTCTGATGGGAACAGTGTCAGCTGAGGGTTTGATGAGGGAAGAGTCCATTCCCAAGCTTACTTGAGTGTTATTGACAAGATTAAGTTCCTCACTGGCTGTTCAGTAGGCAGCTCTTAGCTCCTCACCACATGGGTCTCTCCACAGGGCAACTTACAATGTGACAGCTGGTTTCACTAGAGAAAGGGAGGGAGAGAGAGAAGGAGATGGGGAAGGAGAAGGTAAGGAGGAGAGGAAGAAGGAGAGGGAGAGGGAGAAAGAAAAGGAGAGGGAGAGAGAGAGTGCCATGGGAGCAAGATGGAAATCTCAATCTTCTGTAACCAAATTTTGAAAGTGACATTTCGCCTCCTTGATCTTACTCTACTGTTAGAAGTGAGTCATGAGGCCAAGCCCACACTCAAGGAGAGGACATTACACACACATACCAGGAGGCAGGGATCATGGAGGCTGTCTTGGAGTCTTCACGCTGATTTTACCATTTTTAGTATATGATTCCACCAACAGCTCAGTTGGTCAGGCCCCAAATGGGGATATTATCCTGTCCATAAGGCATTCCAAATGGCCCTTCTGATATCACCTCCCTCCTTCATCCCCCGCTTGGCCTTTACTTATTGGAAGCTAAGTTCGATCTCAGAACCTTTACACCCTCTGTTTCCTCTGCCTGGAACTCACATCTGAGTCTTTCAGGGGCTGCTGTACAGGTGTTCCCTAGGGCTGCCGTCTTACCTGAAGGCTGGCTCAGGTAAGCAACCACTTCTTTCCAACTCTAGGGTTAACACGAACTCTTTCAATGTGCATTCCTGATCCACTATTAACTCCTGTTCCATAAAGTGTTAACTTAGAAGGCATGCGCCTTCCAAAATAAGGCCTGTGTGCATTATACTTTGCCTTGAGCCTGGTAGGCGATCCTTAAGGCCTGATAAGAGTGTCTGTATAGATCAGACTTTAGACCACAGCCGAGAGTCATGCTCACAATGTGACTCATGATAGAGGCCTTGAACCACTGTGCACTATTAGCTTGTCCTCTTGAGTAACCTGAGGTCAGCCACATGAGTGGTCATCCAAGCCCATGTGAACAACTCCTAGTAAAAACCCTGAGACCAATGCTCAGGTGGGTTTCTTTGGTTGGAAATACTCAGTGCAGGTTGTCACACATCATTGCTGAGAGAGTTGAGAGCTGGGACAGCACTGGGAAGGGACAGGTGGAAGCTCATGCCTGGTATCCTCCTAGTCCCACCCAGGTGTCCTGTCCTTAGCTAATTTTAATCTGTATTCTTTCCCTATAATATATTGTGACAAGAAGTATAACAGCTTTTCTAGGTTATGAGTCTGAGTGAATCATTCGCCCCCAACCAAGGCTGGCATTCCCCCAGCCCTCCTCTTTTGAGATCTTCATCGCCCTTGTCAGTGAATGTTAGGTTCTTGGTCATTTGCTCTTTCCTGTCTCTCTCATCTGGACAGAAAGGAAAGCTGGAACCTTGTGTACAACTTTAGTGAGAGCAGAAGATCAGAGAGGTCAGGGGTCAGGTCCTAACTCTGCCACTGTCTGGTGGTATCGCTCTGGGTAAACAACCTCACCTGTCTGAGTTCTAGTTTCCCTACCTGTAAAACAGGAACATGACCTCCTCTTTCATAGACCATTGGTAGATGTGTGGACTGGTTTATTAAGGTCCAGAAAAGTCTTTGTAAGCATGAGCTTCTAAGTATCAGTCTCTATCTAGACTCATAACAGAGAAAAGCAGTAACTAGAGCAGGTGTCAGTGCTCAGTTGAGGACAAATGAGTTAAGATAATCCCTCTGAGGCCTTTGACATGGAGAGACAAGAGGGACCCAGAGATGCCCATATAATGGAAAGGAGGACAGGAAAAGTGCCAGGAAGGGCCGGACATCTGTCTCATGGCTCTGGTTCCACACAGGGCTATGTAGGCTATGTGGGACACCCTGAGTAGCCAGGCCATGGAGTCACTGGGGAGTGATAGTGCTGGGTAGGAAGGAGGGGGTGAGTAAAAGCAAACACTACAAACAGGGCTCCTAGGAGGAAATGTGTTGGAAGAACTGGGAGGTGGAGGGACAGAGCAGCTAGAGCCATGGTTGGGGATAGGCACCACAGGAACTCAAAGGAAGGCTGTTCTGGAAAGTGGCCATTCTTTCCTGGCCTTGGAGGATGCCTTCCCTCTGATGCATGCCGTGGAGACACTTCTGGGTTTTTAGACACAGCCCTACTCATCTCCTTGGGAGCAATGTCCTCCTCCTCACCCCTGCTTCTAGATTCTTCCACATAAGGATTTCTTGGGTGCTCATGCCATATGAGTTCAGGACAAAGGAATCAGAAGCACATCGTCTGAGTCTCTATGGAGAAGTACTTCTGGAAATAAGTCTGAAAGGAAGAAAACAGAGCCAGAGGGGGAGTACTGAAATGTGAACTTGAGAGGCAAAGAGAGGAGGTGCCTGGCTCTGAGCAGGCTCTTCCCCTCATGATATCCACACCACCAGACCTCTCAAATCATGGTCATACCTGGTTGGGGATGATTCCACTGTGGACCCATGTGGAACCTGGCACCTCCCTCTGCCTCTGTGGGACTCAGTGTTCTTTTAAGTGGCCCAGTTGTCCAGGTCAAAATACTAGAGTCATCTGTGTATCTCTCTATCTCTGTTGCTCTCTATCCCTTGAACTCCAGAATCAGCAAACCCTGTGGGATATACTTTCAAAATCCATCTAGAATCCATCCACTTTTCATCTCCTCCATGGCCTTACCCTGGACCAGCCCCATTATCTTCCACTGGGGATAGTTCAGTCACCTCTTCCCTGATCTTTCAGCTCCACTCCACTCCACTCCACTCCACTCCACTCCACTCCACTCACCCTCACACACAGGCAGTTCCCCCCACCACAGTGTCCAGAGGAAAACACTGCTCAAGAACCCTTAGAGAATTTTACCACACTCACAACAAAAGTCAAAATCCTCCTTGTAACCCACAAGTCTCTAAATGTCCTGCCCTGGCCCACCCTGCCATTATCTCCTCCCACTGTCCCCTTACAATTTCCTCCAGCCCCACTGGCTTCCTACTATTCCTCTCATTGTTGCTTATGTTGAGTCACAGACATACACAAGCACTTGAGATTCTGTATGTGTGTGTGTGTGGGGGTGTGTGTGTGAAAGGGTGGCACAAGCACATTTGTTCTGTCATTTCTCATTATTCACAGATTCTATATTGAGCACTCACCTACTTGCAAACATTTATTTGTAATCTGAAATCAATACTGGTGAGAACTCAGGGGTCAGTCTCAGACATGCCCAGAGAAAAGAACAATCTGAATTGCTTACTGGCCGCTTCTAATCTGAGGTCCAACAAGGTAAGACTCTGCATCTTGTTTCAGCTCTGATACCATAAGAGCTGTAGTTTTCATAGTCTTTTTAATGCCACGTTTCACAGTCTTGTCTTCCTGTTGGTGATTTCAGTGTTGAAATTGGCCGCCACGTGCTGAAAACTATCTAGTGCCTCTAAGTACAAGAAGGCTGCGAGGTGACTTATGAAGAAAATATGTGTTAGATAAACTTCATTCAGACATATATTTATGATATGAAAATTGTTCACTCACTGTCTCTTTGGGAGATTTGGAAAACTTTAGAAAAGGGGATATATTTAACTTGGAGCACTAGAAGGAGTCACATTTTGAGGGAGCCCAAACAGGAAAATAGTTAAGGCAAAGCACATAAAACTCTCCAGGTAAATTTTCACCCCAATGAATACGGACCCTTACACATAGACATCATATCCACTCTTTAATGATTAGATGTGTACCATAAAGACTATGGTCTCGATCAAACGGGTTTGGCTCAGTGGATAGAGCTTTGGCCTGCGGAGTCCCAGGTTTGATTCCTGTCAGGGACATGTACCTTGGTTATGGCACATCCCCAGTAGGGAGTGTGCAAGAGGCAGCTGATCCATGATTCTCTCTCATCAATGTTTTTAACTCTCTATCCCTCTCTCTTCCTCTCTGTAAAAAAAAAAAAAAATCAATAAAATATATATTTTTAAAAAGACTATGGTCTCAATTTTACTCTACAATAAAATTATATAAGAACCCTCAGTACTCAAATGTAGTTTTGTCCATAGGGGTAATGGAATTCATGACTATTCTTTCAGGAAAACAATAGAAATATTCCTTTGAATGACATATGTCACAAGAGAATAAATTATGCTAAAGTAACTCATCAGATGAGAATTTTTAATTACATATCTCATGAGTTAACAAGGTTCAAAGATTGGCTTTATTGGTGTCAACAAAACAGGCTGTGAGGGGCCTTTGAACCCTTCATTCATGGTCACTTCTTCAGACTAGTACAGTTGGCCCTTGAAAAGCTTATCTGCCAAGGAATTGCTGAAGGGCTCTCTTTATGTCATTGTTCCTGAGACTATAGATGAAGGGGTTCAACATGGGTGTGACCACAGTGTACATCACCGAGGTTGTTGCACTTGAGTGTGCATTGTGGGTAACAGCAGAGCTGAAGTTAACTCCAAAACTTGTACCATAAAATAGGGAGACAACTGAGAGGTGAGAGGCACAGGTAGAAAATGCCTTATACTTCCCCTGAGCTGATGGGATTGCACATATAGAGGACACTATCTTAGAGTAAGAGTAAAGGATCCCTGCAAGAGGACCACCACCTAGTAGCACAATTAAAAAATACAACATAATGTTGTTAAGAAAGGTGTCAGAACAGGCAAGTTGGAGCACTTGATTGAGTTCACAGAAAAAGTGGGGGATTTCTAAGTCTGAGCAGAAGGAGAGCCGCAGCACCATTAAACTATGTAGCAAGGAAATCAGGACACTCATCATCCAGGACAGCAGAACCAGCAGTCCACAGAGCCGGGAGTTCATGATGACCATGTAGTGCAGGGGGTGGCAGATGGCCACAAACCGGTCATACGCCATCACTGTTAGGATAAAGTTGTCCAGCACTACAAAGAGTGTATAAAAATACATCTGTGTGATGCAGCCTGCATAGGTGATGGCTTTGCTCTGTGTCTGGATGTTCCACAGCATCTTTGGGACGGTGGTGGAGGTGAAACAGATGTCTACCAAGGACAGGTTGGAGAGGAAGAAGTACATGGGCGTGTGGAGGTGGGAGTCTGAGCTGACAACCAGGATGATGAGCAGATTTCCAAACACAGTGGCCAGGTACATGGAAAAGAAAAGCCCAAATATGAGGGGTTGTAGTTCCAGTGCCTGTGAAAGTCCCAGAAGAAGAAATTCTGAAATTTGTGTACCATTGCCTGGTTCCATGTGTCAGAGGTGACTATCAGAAAATAGAAAAAGTTAATAACTAATTTTCAAATTAGCAGACATTAGAAACTGAGACTAAGAGACATATTTATATTTTAGAATCAGAAAATAATTTCCATATTTGGTGTATGTTCTGGTTCCCATTAATTTATTTCTATTGCTGTTCACTTAAATTTCTTTTTTTTTTTTTTACCATCAATCAATTTTTTAACATAATGCATATTGCTGATTTTTGGAGGATATGTTTCATTCACTTGAGGTAAATAAAGGGTGTCCCCAAAAAACGTGTGCCCGCAGTTTGAATAATAATAAAGGCAGTGTTTATTAAAATGCATTTTATTTTCAATATTGAGCTATCAGCTTGTACACTGTGTATACATTTTTGGAGGACACCTATATATTGACTATACACCAGGCCTCAGGCACTGTTCACAATCCGGGATGCTGAAAAATAAAAGTCTCTACAAACCAATGATGGTGAAAGGATTTAATCAAATACAAATGATAATATCACATATGCAGTGGTGAAGATGCTATAAAGAAAAGTAAATCACATTCATGGAGAGAGTGCATAGAGGGTGTTCTTTCTATAGAGTTTAGCCAAGACTTGCCAACAGGTGATAGTTACCAGGAAAAGAGACACCTCAGTGAAGAGCAGGCACCAGACGAAGGGGGAAGTTCCTGCCAGGCAAAGGAACAGCCAGTGCAAAGGCCCTGAGAAGATGGTTATTTTAGAAAAGCAGGGCTCAAAACCACCAGATTATCCAGGGGAAGGAGCAAGAAAGAGCGGGGTGAAAGATGGTGTCAGAGAATATTAAGAAACAAGGTAGACTGCATGTTGCTATTGAAACTTCAAGTCATAGAGAGTGCCTTGTGCACACTCTATAAATCTTGCACTTTATTAATCTGATTGAAAAAGCATCCAGTGAATAGAAAAGGATCTCCTCCTTATTACCTTCTCTTGATATTAGAGTCACATGGGAATAATGAGTTCAAGCAGCTCTGCTCTGAGGACTGCTCTCAATTTTCAAGGCAAACACATACACACACACACACACACAAACACACAAACACTCTCTCTCTCTCTCTCTCTCTCTCTCTCTCTCTCTCTCTCTCTCTCACAAACACACACACACACACGCACACACACAACAATATACCATAGCCCCTTCAACTGTGTTATATCCATGTCCTTCTCCCTCCCACACTATGAGGCTATGAGTAGATGCAAGTTAAACTGTCCATATCACGTATTTTTTTTCCAAAGAACTTAGAAATAGTACCTAAATATTCCTATTATATGCCTTCCTTGGACAAATACACTTTGGGTTTCATATTGCTATGTACATTTTCTGTCCTGTATTTAAAGAAACATAAACAATAGGTTAAATAAACATAGCAGGAGAGAGAGCAATAAAATGCACATGAGACACAAAAGAGATCTAGTGAGCTCAGCTGGTCCCTGAGAGGTGATGAGAAAGCCAAATCTTCTTTGGATTCTAGCAGCTTTCCAACCCTAATTACACCTCCAAAAGGCCAAGCAAAAATAATAAAGGAGAGAAAATAAATTTATCCAAAAGACAGAAATAGTTATAAACATATGGTATGAACACCTTATAGATCAACTAACCAAGTGAAAAAGTACCAAAAAAATAAACCAATAGCTCACAAAAAGAAATATACAAAAACAACACAGGTTGAATATTTATAACATCAAATAGTAGAAGACATTTCTATATTTATTTGACTGAATTCTTTGGTTGGTTTTTATATGGTTGATGGTAAATTAGACAAGCCCCTTTCTCACTTTTCCTATGTGGCATCATTGTTTTTCTTGGACTTGGGGATTTAAAGTAATTTTTGACAAATAATGGGCTCAGTCTAATTCTGTCTCATCCAACATGCAGAGGCCTCCCAGGACAAGATCTCTAAATCTGCACACGCCATGAGGAGCCATCCTTCTACACTGAGTAACTTTCTTCATATGATTTATGCCTCAGCACATTGTCAGACAAACATTTATTGCATTATACCCTGACTTCTCCATCACAGTGCCAGATGCAGACAAGCAGGGCTTCACCTGTTTGTTCACCTTTGTATTCTCACAAATGTGTGTGAAAATATATGCACTTATATAGGCAAATCTTTAACTATGAAGTTATGAAATGAAAGGCATGACAGGGAAAATGAAACCTGGTGAAACGGTGATTTTAAATCAACTGATATCAATTAAAGAAAATTGAGTGGAACATCCACAATTAATGGAAAAAAGATGGGAAAACAACAATAATTTAGCAATATCAACATGGACTAGTAATGAAATTTGCAATGGCATAGACATGGAAGATAACCTTAATTGTTTCTTGAAATTGTGGCAAATGGCAGATGCCCAGATATTATTTATTGAGTGAATAAGGAATTGGGACTCTGTATATAAGTACGTTGAACCCATCGTAAGGTTGCATTTCAATATATTTGGAAAGATTGAATTGCTCATTGATAGATGGGAAAATAAATATCCTGTAAGAAAAGAAAGTTGAGCTCCTTAATCATGCTACAAAAACACGTAGATGTATTTTCTACTCTCTATAGGAGTAACCAATCTCTCTTAGGTTAAGAGATAAAAAACTGCATATTAATGTTTATGGGTGGGCCAAACCATCGTAGTTATGTCAAGAGACTAAGAAGTAATAAGACAGACATATTTAATTTTTTAAAATGTAAAATTTTTCTTTGGCCAAAACACCCCAAAATATCAATTGACAGATATTAATTTTTACTTATTTTACTTCTGTTTTAAAATTTTCATTGAATTTGTTACATTGACATTGGTTAATAAAATTATATAGGTTTCAGGTGTACAATTCTATAATACATCATATGTATATCGCATTGTGTGTTCAGCATCCCAAGTCAAGTCTTCTTCTATCACCATTGATGCCCCTTTCACCCTCCTCAACCTCCCCCACCATTTTTTTTAAATCATTTAAAAGGCTGGTAATGAAAGAATAATCAGCATATAAAAATAATATTAAAATTAACTAAGCAATCAAACATGGATATTTGATCAAATTCAGGAAAAGTCGAGAAGACAATAAAAAGTGTTTCATACCTGTTAGGTTGGAAAAAAACTGAAATGTCTCATTGACTGGGGTTGGAACTTTCAAGCAGGTAGCAAAGGGGTAATCGTTTTTTCTTTTCTGGCAGAACTATACTGTGTTACAACATTGGGAAACCAATCTGAAGACAGCTATTCCAAGTACATATATTCTTTAGTCATGCTTTCTCAGTCTCTGCACCATTGACATTCTGGGCCAGATCATTGCCTATTGTGTGGTCTCTCCTATGCATTGCAGGATGTTGAGAGCATCCCTGGATTCTACCTACACCTCCCCTGTGACAGCGAAAAATGTCTCTGGATATAGCTGAATGTCCCCTGGGGGAACAATACTGCTGCTGGTGGAGATCCAGAGTTCTAATGTAACAATATCAGAATATTTTTGTATAATTGTTATAATACAATGTATTGAGAAAGTATATGGAATAGCATAGCCATGTCAAAAATATTATGTGCACATGGTAATAATGAATTGGTATTACACTAGCTATGGAAGGAAGATCATAAGATGTAGTCTGTAATAAGGAAGAGTGGACATAGAAAAAGAGTATACCACACATAAAAAGAATTTCTGATGGGCACCCCGGATGCTATTTATGAATTTACATAAAAGCATATGAGTATGTATGTGTGCATAACATAGGAAGAGAAGTGTTTTAAAAATCTAAGACTTTATGGAATACAGATTTTCATCAGGAAAGAAATTATTTTATGCATAGTGTCTATGAAACAATTGCATAAAAACATTAAGTGAAAATCATATTAATCTAAAAAAAGACAGAAAACAATGATAATTTATCATCAACATGGGCCACTAATTCCAGATTAAATTTCCCAAAACTTGGAAATATAAGACTATTATAGAATGGTTTTTCAATTTGGGGGGAAATTAAGTCATAATTTCTTCTTATATAAAGTTATTTTATTCAAATATGCTAATAGAAAGCAAAGCTAATCTTTATTCAAATACAAAGGAGAAGGCCTTCCAGAGGACAGTAGAAGACATTGCACATTTTGGAAATAGAGGTTATGGCAAAAGGCCAAAAGGAACACTCAGGGATAATGGAGATGTAAAACAAGTTGGCTACATGGGTGTAGGGTGATTTATTAGCACTAAGTACACAGAAGAACATTCACTTTCATTTTGACCAGGACTGGAACTTGCTAACAGGGAGCTAAGGGGTACTCTATTTTCTTTACTGGAAGCACTGTTAAGTGTTACAACATTGGGAAACCAATCTGAAGACAACTATAAATATTACAAGTGCATATATTCTTTAAGTCGTGGTTTCTCAATCTTTGCATTATTGATATTCTGGGCCAGATCATTGCCTGGGGTGTGGTCTCTTCTGTGCATCCCTGGTCTCTACCTACACCTTCCATATTATTGACAGAAATGTCTCTGCATATTGGTCAATATTCCCTGAGGGAACAATATTGCCTCTGGTGGAGAACCAGAATTTTAATATAATAATTCCAAAATATTTTTCCCTTATTTTTTTTAAACTAAATTATTATCTGTGTACATATCTTACCATTGGCCCCCTTCCCATACATACCCTCCCTCCCCAGAGTTTTGTGTTCATTGGTTGTACTTATATGCATGTATACAAGTCCTTTGGTTGATCTATTATCTCCCCCAGATCTCCCTACCCTCCCCGCTCTAATTTGGTAGTCTGCTTGTTGCTTTACTGTCTCTATATCTATCTTTTGGTTCAATTATAATTTTATATAAAACTGTTATTCATGCTTTCAAAGTGTAAATAGCACAGCCACATCATAAAATATTTTGTATACATGGTAATAATGAATTGGCAGTACATTAGTTGATTGGAGGGAAGAGCAAAATGTATGGTTGGGTAATAAGGAAGAACTTAGAAAAAAAAAGACTGTATAACACATAAAGATAATTTTTTCTGGACACAGGATGCTATTTATCCATTTGACAATTGCAAATGAGTATGTATGCATTCAAAGCACAGAAGGTAAGTTTAAAAATTTTGGAGTATAGATTATAAAAGGAGTGAAATTAGATTAAGTATAGTAGTTACAAAAATATGAAACAAAATAAAGTGAGGATCAAATCAAACTATATAAAGACAGATAATAATAATAATAATAATATCAACACGGGCCACTAATTCCAGCTTAAATTTCCAATAACTTGGAAAAAACCAGAATATTATAAAATTATATATATATGTATGTATATATTTGTGTATATATATATGTATATGTATATTTGTATATATATATTTGTGTATATATATTTGTGAGAGAGAATCAGTGATTGACTGCCCTCTGCATATCCCCTACCAGGAACCAAGCCTGCAACCCAGCCAGAAATCTAACAGTGATCTCCTGGTTCATAAGTCATCACTCAACCACTGAGCCATGCTGGCCGGGCTAAAATGGACTTTAACTTTGGAGGAAAGCAGTATCTAAGCTATAGTTTCTTCTTGTACAACGATATTGGGTACAAATATGCAAATGGAAGGTAAAGGTAATCTGTAGTAAATAAAAGAGAATGCCTTTCAGAGGACCATAGAAGGTGATGTCTGTTTTGTAAATAGAGCAAATATAAGACCAAAAAGAACAATAAGGAACAATGAAGTTTTGGAACATGTTGGCAATATGTATGTAGGGTGATTTATTAGCACTGCATACACAGAACAACATTCATTTTCACTTTTGTGATAGCAATGATTCACAAGTGAAGAATATAAAAGTAAGAGCTGATTTTTTTTCAGTGAAAAAAGTAAAACTGCAAAAGCAATGGAATTGATCTCACTCATATGTGGAATTTAAGTAACAAAATAAACAGATGAATGGAATGGATCCAGAGACTTGGAAACATGGAACATAGAGAGAAGGCTTGAGAGAGTGGGTGGGTGGGAGGTAATCAACCAAAGACTTTGTATGCATATATGCATAACACATGGACACAGATAATAGAGGACGGGGGCGAAGGCCAGGGGAAGAGGGTGTATGTGTATGTGTGTGTGTGTGTGGGGGGGGGCTGGAAGGAGTCAATGGGGGGAAAAGGGGGACTCATGTAATACTTTCAATAATAAAGAATTATTAAAAAAAATAAAATTTAGAAAAATCAATGGAGACAATGCAATATGACTGAGCGACAGATTTGAGCCCACACTATTAATAAACACTCACAATTACCCACATCCACACACATGAAGGTATAAATAACAAACAACAAAGTGGGTGAAAGAAACCTCCAGTTCCTTGTTGGGAAGAATGCAATCAAAAACAGGAATAAAAATACTCTGAACCCCACTACACAAAGGTCAAGACTTTACAGATGACTTAAAAGAGATTAAACAAATGAATAACCAGCAAATAAATTCACGTAACAGAAAATGAATTAATTGCAAAGTTAAATTGTTTAGCATTCCTCTTGTAATTTATCATATATTCTTTTTCATGTGAATTGAATACCAGAGTGAAATTTTCCAAGTTTAAGACTGAGGAGGTAGTATGGATTAGAGTGAAAGAAGATCCTGTGAAATGTAGGTCTCTTGAACTATATGAAATATTTTGGACTTGGATCTTTCTCATCAATGACAATGTAGTTGAATAGACGCCATGATAAAAATAAAGAACTGCCCTCACTGGACTGGACATCCCTCCATACCTACTGCTCTATTTTCCCATTCCCTTTAGCTGCAAAATTCAGTGTACACATTCTACTTTTACTTGAATCACTTTAGTAAATAAAAGAGAATGCCTCAGATTATCACCTCTAATTGGTCTTCCATCTGTTAATTATCAGCAATTAGTTCAATGTTCACTTCTCCTTTTGGCATTATAAATCAGTCATCATTAGTTAATCGGGCAACAGGCAACCATAGGCTGGTGCCTGTCAAGAGATCTCAGGTACATGAGATTGGCTTTGACTCTCTCTGACCCTTTCCTGTAGTACCTGCTGGACCTCTGGACTCACCTGATTGGGAACTCTGAGGGGAAAGTCTCCATGGGAAAGTCCAGCCTCCCGGATGGAAGATGATGGAGACTGAAGCTCTCTGCCCAGACAAGGCTGCAGGAAGGAGGCAAGCACAGGTCTCCTCGACAAACTGAGGATTCCAAAAGCAACAACCAGGTCCCATCCAGCTCAAGGTCACACACGCTGAGAGACCGGAGGTGAGGAGATATTTACAACTCCCTATGTCTGCTCATTAAGTGCATTTCTGCTTTGTTATTGCAGCTTCTAATGACCTGATTTCCCTGTGGGTCTGGATGGAAGGGAATGTTTTTCTGGAGATTTTGTGTTCCCAAAAGACCAGCTTAGGATGAAAGTGGGTGCAGTTTTTACTAGTTCTTCCCCATTGCATTTGTTGGATTTCAGAGGACTAACATCCCAGCACCTTATGCCAACCTTGATTTAAAATTTTTCCAAATTTAAGGCTGAGGATATAATATGGATTAGAAAACTTGAGTCTCCAAATATCGACTTGTGGTAGGAATATAGCCCCTAATGTCTACAGATAATTACTGTTTTTCTTTTCAACAAGGGGTAGAAATAAGTTTCTTTGATATAAACTTTGAGTGTTACACAATGAGCTTCATGACATATTAGCCACAAGAATTTGGCATTTCAACTTACATCACAAGTTGAGCTGCCATTTAGTCCCTCACTGTGAAATATTTGTAAGTTATAAGAAACATATTTAGATTATTTTACACTCTAATCTAAGCTTGGCATAGGAAAGTAAGTAGACTCTTCCCTGTAGCCCCCAGGAGAATCCCAGCCCTGCAAACATCTTAATATTAGTCCTCCCCAGGGACCCTTTTCCTGTTTCAGAGCATGAATGTATTTGTTGCAAATCTCTTAAATGGTAATGTTACACTAGCATTAAAAAGTGCACACACATTTATCCAATAAAATTTTCTTCAGGAAACTGAGATCAAGTGTCTCAATTTATTCATTTAGCCTCCCCTGGGTAAAGTCATTTTGAGTTATAATTCCCACTTAAGTAAAAAATAAAATAAAATAAAATAAAATTAATGATTTCGGAGATATTCAGCCACTTTAGCAGGTGGAGAATTTTTTATTGCACAAATGTACACGTGTTCCCATTTTTGGTGCCTTTGAGGCATTCACATAGGAAATGTAATTCATCATTTAAGTTGATGTCTACCATTGACTTTAAATCTTCTTGTCTAAATTTCTACATCTTTTAAATTTATGTTAATTCAAAAATTCATTATTTTCGTTTCTCCTCTTCAAACATCTCTTAAGTTTTCTTTCAACATAAAATATGTGATTATAAATGAATCTGTGTTTGTGTACATATACTAGTAAGTGGGTATTGAGGCTGGTGTGATCCGTGAATGTGGAAGGGGTCCTCGGAGCTGCTACCAGAAAGGATCTCTAAAAAGCAACCCATTTTGTTCTGACACAAAAGAAAAGCCTAAAAATATTAAAAGTGTGATTAGGTTTAAGACCCCCCAATGACTGCACAGGGCAATAAATTACACACTGAAGGCACTGCTTAACAATTTGACAAGCTTGCTCCTGAGAAATACGGAATTGTTTGTGTAAGGCAGCAGCATTTGATGATGCAAAGCATGGGAGGACTGGGCAGGAGAAAATGGGGTAACCTCCTTGCATCGATCAATAGCATCATTGCCTATAGCTAATGGACCAGGGAGACCTGAATGAGATTGGATATGACCAAAAAAGCAGGGAAACTGTCATTCTCTAATAACTTTTTGAAGGTTGAAAAATAAATGAAAGAGTTCCTCCAAATTAGTGTGTCCTATGGTAGCCGTTTCAATTAGTTTGGCCATACTTACCACATAAGCATCACTATATATAGGTTAATGGTCTCCGTAGCAAAATCTGTCAAGGCATAGATAAGAGCTTGTATTTCTACCCATTGTGCTGAAACATAAGGGGTTTGAAGGAACTTTGCACCTCTGTTGCAGTAGGATCCAGCTTTTCCAGAACTGGATCCATCTGTAAAAATTGTTAATGCCTGTGGTATAGGTTGTGACTTCATTATCTTTGGGAAGATAAAAGTTGTAACTAAGAGAAATTGTAAAACCTTATTTGCTGGATAATGGTTACCAACCTGTTTGGAGAAATTAGCAAGTGCAACTTGCCAATTTGTTGATTGTTGCCAGAGCCAGCCTTGCTGTATAGCTGTAAATGGCACCACAATAAGGTCAGGGTCTCCGCCCACTAATTGGCCTGTTCGAAGGTGGGCTAAAGCTATTAGCTGGGAAACCAAATCATGGAAATGAGTTAATACCTTAGTTGGAGAATAAACCAAGCAACTCCAGGGGTTTGCCAAATGACCCCAGTGGGTGTATGTGTTGTAGGGAAAATTAAAACCTGTAAAGGAAGGGAGTAATCCATTCTAGTAAGTTGCTGGAAAACCTTTAGTTGAGACATTGTTAGCTGAAGCAGCCTCCACCTTGTTTATTCCATGTAAGTTTCTGTTATTTCCTGCCTAAGGGCTACATGTAAATTTCTGTTTAAGTTGCCTAAGATGTTTTCCCCAAACCCTCAATAAAAGGGGATGGCAGGGCCAGAGCATTGAGTAGTTCTCCCACTGGAATTGGACTACAGCCTGGCCCCCCATATCGCCAAATTGAATTTCTTCAAGGCTCTTTTCATTTGTGTGCGGCCCTTCTCCTGAACCCGAACCCTGAATTGGAACTCTTTCCATGCGGGCCGTGAAAGAGAGTCCTACAGTAAGTCATGCTGAACTTAAAGCATCCTCAACTTTATGTAAGGCTGTCTTGGCTTCCTCTGTCAAGCAGCGTGGGGATGACGGAGATGAATCTCCCCTTACTATATGAAATAAAGGGCTTAAGTCAGCAGTGGTTAATTTTAAAGCAGGTCAAACCCAGTTAATATCTCCTAATAATTTTTGGAAGTCATTTAATGTAAGTAAAGTGTCATCCAAATTTGAATTTTCTGAGTTTTTATTTCCCCCCCCCCTCAATAATGCTGCCAAGATAAGAAAAAGGAAATGTCCTTTGAACTTCTTCAGGTGCTATGCATAATCCAGCACAGTGCAGAGAATCCTGTAAATCTATATAGATATTATTTAGATGTGTTTCATTTTTATGAGCTAAGAGAATGTCATCCATATAATGAATAATATAAGCCTCAGAATATTTTTTTTTTTCCTTATAGGATGTATGGCTGCAGCCACAAAATTCTGACATAGGTAGGATTATTGATCATGCTGTGAGGCAATACTTGAGCATATCTCCACCCCCAGTATCCCAAACCAACAGGTGCTGTTTCCTTTCTTCCTCCAATCCTCGCTCATATTTGGGAGGAAGCGCACATCTGGAGGACTCTCTCCCACAGGAGCTGTAGCCCCAAGGACTGGAGGAGGCAATGGAGGCACCGATGGTGAAGTTGGAAGCCTCTGGAAACCTTTCTCCATCTGTTTTGATTCCCCTGCCACATTCATCTACTCCCTTTCTGGAGTGAGCTCTAGGCAGTCTCAAATCAGGGACTACAGACCAAAAGAAGAGGCAGTCATTTCCTCTGGACTTTCAGCCATATAATGAACTCAAAATTGTTTTCCTACCTTCTCCCATGCCTCTATATTTACCTTTCCTTCCTCAGAAAACCATGGGTAGGTTTTACTCACAAAATCCAACAAATCGAAAAGCTGTTCATACCTCACAGAACAGCCCCTTGCTTGGAGAATAGCCTTAAGCATGGATACGTATAAATTCTTTTCCTACAATCCTGAATTTCCCATGTTTTACACCTAGCTATTACTAAACGGCACTCCTTCCCTTCCTTTTTGCTTTCCTCATGTGCTTCACTGGAGCATCCTTTCACCTGACAATTGCAGTTCCTCACACTCAGGCCCACATTTGGTGCCCCTTGGCCGAACTCAGCCCTGCATTGGGCGCCACTTGTGCCACACCAGCACAGCCAAGGGTTCGGTGAGGCTAAGGGAGGGTGGCAAAGGATGGAGAAAAGACAGATAAAGAGAATAAACTGCGTCTAGGTGGATCTTCTGTGCCTGGTTAAGTCCACAGAACAGATCCAGACGGCAAGCTGAGCCTTTATTTTATAGTCAGAGGGAAACAAGGTAGTGGTCACCATAGTTACAATGTTCTTGTGAGTTTCACTTGTTTTGGCAGCACTTGCTACACCTCATACAGCCCATTAGCTACCCAGATAGGATCTAAGGGGTGTCATAATGTCAAGCTTAATTATGATAAGAGGGATGTGCCCTCTAAGCTGGGACTTTTTTGTGGCTTTGCCAGCAGGTCAGTCCAAGCTTAATCCTATAGCCACTCCCTACACATTGTGAATTTAGAACACAAGAAAGAGTCACATTAGTAGGGAACACAACGCTTTCAAGGAGCCTTGTCCTATATGGCTCAGTTGGTTGAGCATCATCCCATGCACAGAAAGGTTGCTGGTTCTATTTCCAGTCAGGGCACATTTCCAGACTGTGGGTTGGAAAATAAGTTGGAATGTGTATGGGAGACAACTGATCAATATTTCCCTCTCATATGAATGTATCTATCTATCTATCTATCTATCTATCTATCTATCTATCATCTATCTCTATCTCTCTCTCTCCCCCTCTCACTTTTAAAAAAGTGTAAAAAAATAAAGTTTTAAAGCAAAAACAATGAAATAGTCCAGGAAAAATCATAAAATACACCACATAATCTTTCATCCCAATGAATAAAAATCCTTACACAAGGCAGCATATTCCACACTTTAAGTACACAAGTGCCAAGAAAAAACATTTTTGTATAGTAAGAAATTGTATAGCTATTATTGCTTTATCACATTTAAGGTAATCTCTAACTCTAACCATATTAGATCAATCTATCTATTAAAAGGCATATTTCCTTGTAGATTCTTCTTGGAAACATGTGTCTAATAGTCATTTTTTGACAGAGGCTATGGTAGGTATGTGTACATACAGCTCAATAATAGAATGAAAATATATAGCCAGGAGACCAACTATAAAACATACTAGCGCATTGAAGTCTATATTATCAAGAAGAGCAATAAAGGTAGTGTTCTACAAAGTAATGATGAACATCAATGTGCTGCCTCCTGCTTGCCTCCTACTGAGGACCTGGGAATCTAGTGTGGGAACTGAGCCCAAAACCTGGGCATGTGCCCTGACCAGAATCAAACAGTGACCTCCTGGTTCATAGGTTTACGCTCAACCACTGAACCACACAGGCCTGGGGGCTGTTCTTTTTCCTAGCTGATAGTTGCTGCCTGTTACTAACTGGAAGAGACTAAGACAACTGCCACAGGTCTGTAAGGACAAGAGGAAAACACTCTTAATTAGCTTTTCTTGGACTTTTTATTGGGACTGGAACTTCTTTTAT
Organism: Pipistrellus kuhlii; assembly: GCF_014108245.1. NCBI lineage: Eukaryota > Metazoa > Chordata > Mammalia > Chiroptera > Vespertilionidae > Pipistrellus > Pipistrellus kuhlii. The sequence goes on from NW_023425577.1 coordinate 1,171,366, forward strand.
ACCTGTAAGTTTTTCAATGTAGTGATCTTATTCGTAAGTCAAAAGAATAAAGGCATGCAACAAAAAACAAAAAAGAAAGAAAGAAAGAAAGTAATGATGAACAAATAAGTGAAAACTTTGGTCTCAGATTTCACTCTACAATAAAATTATGCAAATGACCATAATATTCAAGTATAACTTTGTCCATAAAAGTAGGATAATTCGTGGCAATTCTTTTAGTAAAACAATAGAAAAAATTACTTAGTATTAAAAACAGCATAATATAATAAATGACACTAAAGTAATTCATGTTAATCTATGAGATAACAGAATTTTCAATTACATCTAGTCCAATAAATGGCTTTATTTGTGTCAGAACTTCTGGCTGGGAGGATTTGCACTCTGCATTCCTGGAAAATTCTTCAGCCTAGTAACACTGGCCCTTGAAGAGCTTCACTGCCAAGAAATCTTTGCAGAGCCCTTTTTATGTCCCTGTTCCTCAGACTGTAGATGAAAGGATTCAGCATGGGTGTGACCACCGTGTACATCACTGAGGCTATTGCACTTGAGTATGAGCTGTGGAAAACAGCAGAGCCGAGGTAAACACCTAGGACTGTACCATAAAATAAGGAGACAACTGAGAGGTGAGAGGCACAGGTAGAAAATGCTTTATACTTCCCCTGAGCTGATGGAATTGCACGTATGGAGGAAATTATCTTGGAGTAAGAGTAAAGGATCCCAGCAAAGGGACCACCACATAGCAGCCCAGCTGAAAAATACATTATAGTGTTGGTAAGAAAGATGTCAGAACAGGCAAGTTGGACCACTTGGTTGAGTTCACAGAAAAAGTGGGGGATTTCCAAGTCTGAGCAGAAGCTCAGACCCAACACCATTAAGCCTTCTAGCAAGGAATTCAAGATACTCATGATCCAGGACACGAGAACCAGCAGTCCACAGAGCCGGGGATTCATGATGACTATGTAGTGCAGGGGGTAGCAGATGGCCACATACCTGTCATAGGCCATTATAGTTAGAAGGAAGATGTCCCAACCTCAAAAGAGTAAGAAAAAATACATCTGTGCAATGCAGCCTTCATAGGTGATGGTTTTGCTCTGTGTCTGGATGTTCCACAGCATCTTTGGGACGGTGGTGGAGGTGAAACAAATGTCTACCAAGGACAGGTTGCAGAGGAAGAAGTACATGGGCATATGGAGGTGGGAGTCTGAGCTGACAGCCAGGATGATGAGCAGGTTTCCCAACACAGTGATCAGGTACATGGAGAGGAAAAGCCCAAATATGAGGGGCTGCAGTTCCAGTGCCTGTGAAAGTCCCAGGAGAAGGAATGCTGAAATTTGGGTATCATTGCCTGGTTCCATATGCCAGAGGGGTCTATCAGAAAATAGAAGAAATTTATAACTAAATGTCACATTAGTTAGCATTTGTACCTGAGAATCAATGACATATTTATGTTTTAGAATCAGGAAAATTATTTCCATTGTTGCTGTTATTTGATCCTCATTACGGTATCTCCATTGTCATTTGTCATTAGAATTTCTTTTTACACCAACCTGTTCTTCAAACATAATGTATATTGCTGTTGTACTGTGGATATCTCTCATGCATTTGTGGAATATATATTGACTATAAACCATGTTCTGGGCACTGTTCAGAGTATAGGAGGCTGAAAAATAGTCTCTATAAACTAATGATGGGGAAAATACTATCAAATTAAAAAATAATAAAACAGATCCAATGGTACAGCTGCAAAAGAAAAAGTAAATCACATTAAGTGGAGAAAGTGAATACGGGGTGCTCTCTTTTATAGTGTTTAGCCAGGACAGGCCAACAGAGGACACTTAGCAGGTACCTCATGGAAGACTAAGTGGGAGGCTGAGGGGGAAGTGTTTGCCAGGCAGAAGGTACAGCCAGTGCAAAGGCCCCGAGGAAGCAGATTGTTTAGAAAATCAGGGCTCAAAATGAGCCAGAGAGTCAAAGGGAATGAGCATGGCAGAGCAGGATTAGAGGTGGTGTCAGAGGATATTAAGAAACAAGGTGGCCTGTGTTTTTCTCTGGTAACTTCAAGTCATGAAGCGTTCCTTGTACATACTATGTAAATCTCCCACTTTATTAATCTTGTGAATAGAAAAGAATCTCATCATTAGTTTCTCCTCCTGATAAGAGAGTCACCTTTGAATATATCAGTCCAGGCACCCGTGTTCTGAAGACTGCTCTCAGTTTACAAGGTCCACACACACATACACACACACAAAATGCAGAACACCATGGACTCTTTATCTGTGTTATTTCCATGTTCTTCTCCCTCCCATACTATGTAGGCTATGAGCAGATACAAGTCCAGGTATCCAGATCAAGTAGCTTTTCCAAATAGAATTTAAGAATAGTATTCAGATATTCTTGTAGTAAGCCTTCAATGGGCAAATAAACTTTGGGATTTATATTACTATGCATATTTTCTGACCTATAGTTAAAGAAATATAAACAATAGTTTAAATGGACATAGAGGGAGAGAGAGCAATAAAATGGATATTAGGAAGAAGAGAGATTTAATTAGCTCAGGTGGTCCCTAAGAGACAATGAGTAAGA